>NC_092206.1:14697557-14796202 GCF_043381705.1 Parasteatoda tepidariorum
GGAGGACTTCATAAACCCGACAGATTAAATATATATATATACAGTGTCAAGTTTTAACAAAAAAAATGTATAATTTAATAATCAAATTTTTGATGATTGAGTTACCTTCCTATAAAAATTAAAACATTCAATTAATTTTAAATTCCTAAATTGCATCAACGTATATTAATTTAAAAAGAGTATTTAAATTAAAAAAATCCGATAAAAATTGCAAATTTTTAAAACTGTAATCCTTATTAAGGAGGATAATATAAAATTCTTTTTTTAAATCTTTCACTGGAATTACGTAGGTAAATTAAAAAAAAACGACATGGCTTAAAATAATAGGTTTTTAAAGTTATGTCGCGAAGAGGTAAAATAATTTTTTAGACTTTTCGAAAATCAACATGTTAGAATTTAAGCTTAAATTTAACAACTTTTACATCTAATTTTTTCTTCATTAAATCGTGATTCTAATTTGCCATAATCCCTTTATGTAATTTTCTAAGAAAAATCGTTATTAGTATTTTTAAGTATTTTTTCACGTAAATTTCGTTATTCTTTTAGCTTGATTTTTGGATCATAGATGATATGATTGCGCATTTTTTACTTGTATTTCCTTATTCTGTAGCCTAAATTTTCAGAGAGTAATCTTAATTAATATTACGCATTTCTCATAAAAGTATTTCACTATTCTTTTATTGGCAGTTTTAGAGAAGCATCATCTTAATTTATATTACTACGCTTTCCTTTTACTTATATGTCACAGTCCTGTTATTTGGATTTTGGAAGAGAAAACTTTATAATGTATTCTTATTAATACTAAAGCATATTTCTTTTACTTGTGTTTCTTTATATTCCTATTTGAATTTTAAGACGTAAACTTATTTGATTAATGATAATAAGTATTCTTCTGACTTATATTTTAATATTTTTTCATCTAGATTTTTAAAGAGAAATTTTAATTAATCTTTGCTTTATGCTCTGTACAGATTTCATTTTGCTTTATATGGATTTTCAGAGAGCAAAATTAATTATATTACGTATTTCTTTTACTTTCGTTTCATTATGCTTTTTAATGTATTTACGAAGGGCAAACTCAATTAATATTACTACGTATTAATTTTATCTGCATTTTATAATGCATATCTTTTCAAAAAAAGAACAGTAATGTTTTGTTCCATGAGATACAGTCAAATTAAATATCTTTTCTTAAAATAAGAAATAATTGGGGAAGATCTTTATAAAAATTAAATTTTCCTTGAACAATTGAGGATTTTTTTCAAAAAATATATAATAAACAGCTATATCACTTAAGCTGATGATAATGGATTTGATTATTGAAAAAATAATTGGAATAATTGTTGATATGAAAAAATAACATAAATACAGTTTGGATCGTATACAAAGTTAATATCGTGGAGCAGCCGAATTAAAGGCTACTAAAATATTATTCAAAAATTAACTAATGTATCTCGAAGTATATGAAAAAAAAATAAATAAATACTGTAAAAATAAAAAAAGTAATAAAAATAAATTTTGAGTTTTTTTAAAAAAATATTTTTTTAACAAACACATCCCTCGCTTCTGATTCAAATGCTTAAAAACTCAGTCTCTTAATTTTAAATAACATCCTTATTAAATGAATCATTTACAAAGGAAAATTTTTATTTAAATATAGGCTTTATAAATTATGTATTTTAGGAATCTTAGCAGAATTATAACGCAAATGGGGAAGTCATATATCACAAAACAGCTAACAGTGCAGAATTTCATTCTTCTTTGAAATGAATCGAAACTTTACGCCGGATAAAGATTTAATCTGTATTTTCAGTTATTCAGATTCGATGAAGATTCTTATTTGCTTAGTGGAATCTTTAAACGGGAATGTTATGCTGCCGAATGAATGGGGGGAGATATATAGGATGACAGCGATATTTGCATTCATTTGTGTTTTCTAAGTCACTGAAGCCGATGATGGTACCGTAATATATGAAAGGGATTTTATTTAGTTGAAAAGCCAACTTGGTATGTTTATAAACATTATTTCCATGATAGGAAGTATAGTAGGAAGGCTAGTTTTTATTTTATTTCTTTAAGCTTTGCCTGATTTTATTTACTTTCTACATGCAAGCAAATAAACAAGCATTCAGAATTGGACATAAATAGTATACAGAATTGAATCGTTTGAATATCATATCAATATAAATGGATTTTATGAATGACTATATGGGATTAAATCAAACGAATAAACGAATGCATATAAAAAACTTGGATTCTTTGAAACTCTGTAAAAATTTGGATCTTTCAAATATCTGTAAATAATTAGTCCTTACGGGAACGGATGAGATGCTCTAGCGATTTACTGGAAAGAATTAGATACTATTAATTTCTTTCCAGATTTATATCTTAAGAATGTTTGTGAAGTATGCCCAAATAACTAAGTCAGGAGCTTTCAATTTTAATAGGAACTAAATAATAAAGAAAATATGTTTGGATGTGGTTCAAATTTAAAAAAAATTATATAAAAAAAAATTGGGATCACCGCAAGGTGATCACAGGTTACCCATTTCCAAAATGGTTGTTGTCTAATTTTTTTGGAAAGCAATTTTATTGTGCTTTCCTCTTAGACATCTGTTAATCCTGAACTGCTCGGTACGCAATTTCGTAGACATATTTGAATGCAGCTCAGACGCATACTGTGTAAATTGTTTTGATGAATAGCCATCGGGCAGCCAAAAGACATCAATATTAGCATTTTCGGATTGGTACAATGGTGTTTGGAGGAGATTGTAAGCTGCATTCTGCACCCGCTTCGGATTCACAAGTTCTTACATGAAATATGATTTGAAAGTTAGGCTTTTTTCAATTTTACATGAATAGTGAATTAATCATTTATATTGCATGGAGAATAGTCTATGGTCTTGTGCAAGCCATTGGGTGTGTTGACAATGAATCCTTTTATCCCTAACTGGTGATCAACACCCAGTACTCGTATGTGCTTAAAAGGGGTTCGGAGAGCCACCATTCGCTCTTCGGTAGGGTTTAATTCTCACAACCACTTTGGTACTTTTGGGAGTGACGGGCTTTATGCTTGCGTTTGCGAACGGAATCCTTTCGTTTCTCCGTTTGTGTGTAACACTTAAAGTATTCCCGTCTACGCTCTTTGGCTTTTTCAGCCTCGGTAAGTTTAGGCCTTGGCATCGTTTTTTTCTTGCTTCAACTCCAACTTTTGGAACCGTATCAATCAGTTTGGACCCTCTTTATTTGTGATATTTACCTGAATTAGTATTGAAAATGATCCAGTTTGAACTGTAGGTTAGAATTTCTGATTCTTAATTAAAACTACAAAAACAAAAATACAGTTCAAATGATGAAATTCTCCTTTATTCACAACTCGAGATGTATTTATTGGGATCTCTGTAGTCCCATATCTCAAAAATAAACTCATAAACTTAATGCATAATAGAATTAAAAGTGAAAAAAGAATACTAAAAAAATTATCAAGCAGCAGCGGTAGCCATAGCCACTGCAATGACGACGCATGCGCACTGTTTACTATTACTTTTAATTACTGAAGTTGAAAAGTGTGAGGACGCCATCAAAAGCTATTGGTATGTTATGGGAACTTGGAGGACTTCATAAACCCGACAGATTAACGTGCACCAGTCACCATTTAATACACGTGGATTCTTTGGTCGGCGAGATTCGAAATTCCGTTTTCACGAACTCGGGCCCAACATCCAGGCTATCCCGAATTTTAAGATCTGCTGGAAAGCTATGTTGCTGATGAACATCTAAGAAGAATTAGATTCTCTGATTGTAACTCAAGAATGGGATCTTACAAATATCTGTAGAGAATAGGATTTTGCTAGTATGATTTAATTCGAGTTATAGCAGTTGAAATAAAATTTTTAACAAAGGCTTGTGAAACCTCTAAGTTGTAATTTTTATGTGTGCACTAATATTTTTTATTACTTATTTTGAAACTTAGACTACTGAGTTATAATATAAGAAATTTTCTACTTTTTATAATTATAATAAATATCCTGTGTCTCCCTCGGATTTTACGATATTTTGTTTCACAATTCAAAATACAATTGCTAAATAATAATATTTTAAAATTTCATCACATTATGTTGCTGTTATTCATAATGACTCTTGATCAAGCTAAACTCCCAGCAATTAACTTTTCGCGAATTAAGTCAGAAGGTACGACTTTCGTTTGACAAGAGACCACCACAAGTGTAAAAGCACATTTTAGCTCAGAACCCCACGGAGAGATGGCAGCACCATTCATTTGTTAGGGCACTTTCTCAATTTAGACATGAATCTGAAGGGGCACGTAATCGGATGTGCTCGGTGGGTCTTAATGGTGTCAAAGTTTGAGCCCCGNTATCCCGAATTTTAAGATCTGCTGGAAAGCTATGTTGCTGATGAACATCTAAGAAGAATTAGATTCTCTGATTGTAACTCAAGAATGGGATCTTACAAATATCTGTAGAGAATAGGATTTTGCTAGTATGATTTAATTCGAGTTATAGCAGTTGAAATAAAATTTTTAACAAAGGCTTGTGAAACCTCTAAGTTGTAATTTTTATGTGTGCACTAATATTTTTTATTACTTATTTTGAAACTTAGACTACTGAGTTATAATATAAGAAATTTTCTAATTTTTATAATTATAATAAATATCCTGTGTCTCCCTCGGATTTTACGATATTTTGTTTTACAATTCAAAATACAATTGCTAGATAATAATATTTTAAAATTTTATCACATTATGCTGCTGTTATTTATAATGACACTTGATCAATCTAAACTCTCCAGCCAATGGCTTTTCACGAATTAAGTCAGAAGGTACGACTTTCGTTTGACAAGAGACCACCACAAGAGTGAAAGTACGTCTTAGCTCAGAACCCTAAGGAGAGATGGCAGCACCATTCATTTGTGAGGTCACTTTCTCAATTTAGACATAGATCTGGAAGGGGAAGGAAATTTTCTCCTAATTTCTGTAACCATGGTACTGGTCAGTGACCGACCCCAGGACTTTTGATATAACAGACTTTGCGAGCACGTAATCGGATGTGCTCGACGGGTCTTAATGGTGTCAAAGATCAGACCCCGACCCCTTCAAACCGAAGTCCAACCTTCTAACTACGGTCCATCACATTATAATGTTCGTAGAATAAAAAAAAATCTATATAAATATTGTTTTTTGATGCAAAAAATTATGTAAACAACCATACAATATTGGAGATTATATGATTAATTTTTAATTTTTAAGCATTCTTTAAGAAAAAGTTTTTGTTTCACTTTCAGAATGATGCATGCTAGTCTCGAAAGTCTCAATACTGTCATAAAACTGTCGGCTAAAAACTGAGTGTTGCGATTAGCGTTTCGATAAGAAACAATATATGCTCCAATAAAAGTAACGTTTCTGCAGATTTACTGTGTAAACGAGAAGCTGTCTCAAGCATTTATCCTTATAAGCTTTCGGAATAGGATAAAAAGATAAAACGTCTCATATATTTGTTTAACAGCAATTGCACTTGATTATCTCAAGAATAACAGAGATTTACTTTGTATGTTTCAAATATCGCATAATAAATTAACTAACAAAATGCATCGCATATTTTTGTACACTAGCATTGATTCATTAACTATATTAATTCTAAATCCAGAAATTCTTTTCCGTTAGATTTGTTGGTTGAGTAATTCAGAGTAAATATTTTAAGAGATATAATGTAACGACTTCCTTATACCTTTAGAACTCTTGCCAAAAATGTAAAAATACTTAAATTGCTTTCAAAATAAACGATTATTTTTTTAATATGTTTTTATATCGTTAAAAAAACTGAAGAAAAATTTACAACAAATGAGGATAAGTTTTAATATAATTAAGCATGTCATTGATTTTTTATTATTTTTACTAACTTTAAAAAAATTATTAATGAATAGTATATTATTTAAGAATATCTTTCTTTTACATTTTTGCATAATTACAGCAATATATTAATCGAAGGAAAATCACTTTTTTGTTTTTTCATTTCTGTAAAAGACATTATCTGTAGTCTGTATTATGTTTGTATTGCTCTTTAATGACACAAATTTAAATGACACCTTTTACTAATATAATTCATTACCTTTATGTTGTACCTAATAATTTCCTATATCTAAGTTTTAGTTTAATTATTAATATGTCAAATAAATTAATTTGACATTGTCAATAGTTTTCCTTAGATACTTTGTATTCATCAATAAAAAAGTAATTGGAAATTTAAACTATGTTAATTTTTATTGGTATTAAAAAAAATTAATCTGTCTTAACTGTTTATTAAATTATCAAGAGATTTCTTTCTTGCACTCACGAAAAGATTTTCAGTTTTATTGCTAAGAATTATCTTATGCCTGTAAAGCACAATTATTTAAAATAAGATGCTTGAAAAATATTTTTTTACATTTCTTCAGGAATATAAAATATTTTTTTCTTAAAACGTTAGTAAATTTTCGAGCTTTCGCTAGAAACAAATTCGTTATTACTAATTAGTAATTTTTAATTGGTTACTATTTGAGAACAAATTGGTTGCTAATAAAAATTGACCTCAATGAGAGCATGTTTTCAAAATATGTCTGATAGATCGCCATAAAGTTCTTGCCAATTATTATTGAAATAACAATTCTTAAATCTAAAGCATTGCCTAAAAAGATTAACGAAACACTCTTAATTTAACTTTAGAATAATAGTTAAAAGTTAAGATACAAAAGGATAACATTAAGGGTCACATAATGATATTTAAGGGAGAAAAAGCAAAAACCCTCTAAAACCTAATGAATCACGATCGAGGAAGGCGAGACTTAACCTTAAAGCCTATTCTATTGAAAAACAAACTGAAAACAAAATGAATGCATTAGGAATATTCCCACCTCTTCAAAGAATCACCAGACAATCAAATTGGTTTTGCTACATTTCATTCCTCTTTTTTTACTATTGAGAGATAGTGATAAAATTTTTGCTTCTTCCTCATTTAAAAACGAATAATTAAAGAATGAAATTATATATATATTTTTAATAATAAGGAAATTAAATTATTTTTGATCCTTTTAATTAAAGCATAATTATTTTACTTTATTTTTGACAATAGTTTAATAATATGTAATTAGGGCACTTTTGTTGTAAAACGATAAAATTATATATTCATGTAAAATGAATAAAAGTAAAAATTTTGATATTTAAAGCTGCAAATATTCAAAGACAGAGAAAGAGATTTTATGGAAAATAAATAGTAGTGTTAATAATAAATGTAACTTTTTAAAAATTTCTATAATAAAACTGGAAAAAAAATTAGTATTTTGAAAGAAAAATATTAATCAAAACACAATCCATTATCTATGTATTTCTATCTATTTCTCTTGTGTGGCACCATAAATTCGCGTGTTTCTCTATCTGTGGCAACACTATAGTTATTATTATTAATTCAGCATATTAATGCATACTATGCTCACTGTAAAATACTGATATTTAAATTTCACAAAGCTTTCTTCGTTATAGACGTAACCGCTTTCGGGTATATGCTCTGAACGAGCATTTCGAGACGAGATAACTACCTTGAGGAAATGAATTCCGTCAATTGTAAAAAATATATTTCGTCATTCTAATTTTTTTCAAAAGAAAAAAAAACTCATAGTGCCTAAGGTATTTAAATTTTCTAATAATCACTTTATCGTGAGCTCCATGTAGCTGGATCAGAGCAATGCCTCCTAGAAGAGAAAAGGCTTCAGCACTTCTAACCATAAGCAAGAAATTTGATCCTTTTAGTAGTCCAAACGCAATGACAACTTACAACTCATCTTTTCCTTACAGCTCATCCAAGTAGTCAGAACGTAGTGATATATTTATTATTTTTCTTTCACTGCGCAGTTTATGTTCGTTACGTCGGACTACTAAATTGATCGGTGCGGAGGCCTCCTCTCTTCCCTCTCTTCTAGGAGGTGCTGGCCAAAGTCATCTTAATCAGACAAAAAAGGCAAATAAATCATAAATCAGAGAGATAGATTACACCAAACCACAAAGCGGGATTCGGCCTTGAGAACTTTCTGGTACGAGTTCAACTCCTTTGCCCACTATACAATCTGTTGGCCTATTCCGGCACTTTATTTTCGATCATCTAATCTTCATCATAATAGTTAACATTATCTCATAATGTATTGCGATGAGGCTTAGGGGTGAGAAAACACTTTCGTCATACATTTGAGAGTTCTCGTTTTGTCACAAATTATGCAATTTTGGTGACGAAATAATTCTCAAAATCAACGAAAAGTAGCTCAAGGTTTTCTGAATAGTCAAAAGTCGATGCTTTATTTCCGAAAGTGCTGAATCGTCCCGAACTCATACTTAAGTAGATACTTAAGTAGTTGTAATAGATAATTTTGAAAGATGACCAAGTTGGTCGCTATAGGGGGCTAGTTCTTTAATATTCCATAATTCATTATTTATAGTGTGAAGATTTAAACTTTAACATTTAATAAAGACATTAAAAGAAAGATTATTTATAATTAATTTAAGGACTGCAATTGTGATGCATTAAATTCACTTTTTATCGAATTTATAAGCAATTATTTAACTTCTTGAATGTCATCTTACTGTTTTATTAAAATCGCTTAAAAGTAGATGCAAAATACAACTCCTATTTCTGTTTTTCTAAATACACTAGTGTAGGAAATTGAGAGAATTCGCAGACTTGATCGATAATCTCTAGAACTACAGGACCGATTTTAATGAAATTTGATATGTATATTACATTGATACAATGGAAAACAAATAACCATTCAACAGCTGTAATGCACACTCATGATCGTGTGTAACACTCGTTGGAGTCGGAAGGTATGAAACAGTGGTTGCAAAAAAGCAAAAAAAAAATTGGTTAATAGGGGGTATGATTCCCTTCTTAAAGATATACAGGCCTTGCTGCGCCATTTCATGCTTGAAATAAGGCAGTTTATAATTTACCGCGGCAATCGGCTTGAATTGCCCTGCGGCAATTTCATACCTTCCGACTCCAACGAATGTTACGTACAATCATGCGTGTGTATTACAATTGTTGAATGGTTTTTTGTTTTGTATTGTATCAATGTATTTTATTCGTATCATTGTATTTTGTATTGTATCAATGTATATTTTGTATTGCATTTTGTATTGTATCAACATATCAAATTTCATTAAATTGGTCCAGTAGTTCTAGAGATAATCGATCAAGTCTGCAAATTTTCTTAATTTCTTCCACCAGTGTAGTTGTTTTTAATCTAGTGTGACTTTCCTTTTATACCATAAAAGATCAACCAACAAAATTTGAAATTATTTTTCTAAAGATGAGTTGAAAACCAAAATAAACTTTATCAAAGTGTTTGGACAACAAAAATCTCTGGCTAATTAAATGGAGTGACTGTTTAAAATTTCATAAACGCTCCCATCAAATTAACAAACTCAGAAAAGAGTTTCAAACTCTTTTGATATTTTGGGATTTAAATAAATTGATTTTAGCAGTGAAAAGAAATACTTCAGTTTGTATCGAAAGAAAACTTGTTTCTTTTGGGGAACAGTTTCTGCGTATTAAAGATTCATATATCGTCGAAGACTTCACATTGAAAAGCGAATGACAGTAACTGAGAAACTAATAACAGTCTTTGGGGACGTGTTCGGAAGTCAGGAGCTGGAAGAAAAAAAAATATCTATAAAGAAATCGTTCTTAGAACATTCCTTGTGACATGTCCTTTATTTTTATTCCTGGTGAACGATCTCGCTGTATTTGAATCCTCAGGCAAAAAACACTCTGGGAAATATCTGACATTATTCGATTATTGTAGATGTTTAGAATGCCATGTTGGTGCAGAAAGTTGCCGAATGATCTAAGCTATATATATATATATAAGACAAAAAAGGGTAAAAAGAAAAAATATCCATTTCTAAAATTTTTTTAACTTGTAAAATACGTATATAGGACTGATTCTTCTCCGAGAAAAAGTTCATAGCAACGAGTAATTTATTTATTAAGAATAGATTTACTCTTCTCGAAAAAAATCAGTTATTGAAATGGCTTTACTACCAGTTTTTTCGTTTTGCGGACAAGCGGGAATTGGGGTTTTCATAACACAGCCTATCTTCACTGTGTAATAACTCTAGGAGATAACAGATTTTCTACGTTATTGAGTTGCAAAAAATTTGCAATCTTCGAAACGCAACAGGTGGCTGTTCAATCATTAATTTTAGGAAAAATGGACTTAAACCGTTGGTATGTCTTAATCTTCATATTTTTAGAAAAATTTATNATATATATGTATGTTGGGTACCTTTCGGAGGAAAGGTCTTGAGAAGTATTTTTGGAGAAATTTAAAAAAAATGGTGTGTGGCTTAGAAAGACAAATCTAGAGTTTCATCACTCATATAATGAATCTGAGATTATTAACTTTATTAAACGACAAATAATGAAATTTGTAGGCCACGTTATCAGAATGGACGAAGATCGTATGAGAGTAAAAGAGTTTTCAATGCCAGACCAGTTGGCATACGAAAAAGAGGCAGGCCGAATTTGAGATGGATAGATGATCTAGAAAAAGACCTTTTGGTCTTAAAAACTAAAAGCTAGTAAACATTAGGCTAACCCTGGGCTGTCGAGTCATTGATGATGACGATGATGATGTTGTGTATATATATATCACAATTGTCTTGACGGTGACTTTAACTTAAATTTAAATGCTGAGGAATAAAAAAAATCTGTGACGTTTAAACGGAAAAAATAAATCTTGTCATAATTAAGGTGTTGTATGGTAATGAACATTCTAGTAAAAAATAAACCGTAATTCTGGTTAATAAAACTAAAACGTACTATATTTAAACCATTCATTTGGTAATTTTCCCCTTCATATGGTAACGGTTTATTGAAATTTCTGGTTTTCCAAATTACAGTAACCACAGATTTAGTATATGCAAAACTGAAAAGTAAATTTAACTGAATAAATGAATTTTATGCCTTGATAAGGTATTATGATAAAATTACCAAATTTTACCACATTTACCAAATTTCATTATTATAAAACCATATTTTTATTTTGTTTTACCAAAATCATTACCAAAGCGCTTCGGTAAAAATCATCGATATAAATATAATTTTTACATAGGTTTTACTATTCTAATGTATATCAGAGATGTCATTCTTCTTAACAAAGATACCAAAAATATCCCTAAGGAAATGCCTTACATTCAGAAAATACTCACTTTTTACAACTGTGTTACAAAGTTACCCATCAAATCAAAACATGTAAGTTTGTCAGAAAGGAATGAGAATGAATAATATATATGTAAAACAACTGCTTTCTATCTTTTCCATTTTATGTTGACCTCTAACTTTTTTTTCCAGAATTCTCCATTCCATTATTCAGAATCAGAAATAATGTAAAACGCTTCCTTTGAAAATAGACGTATTAAAACAAAACTTTGAATAAATCAATAACAAAGTCATATGATTACTGAATTTGCACTTAAAATTATATAAAAAAGTTAAAGCGATAAACAACCTGGAAATGATTACTTATTTAATGTTAAAATTATTCAGCTTTGCACTTATTAAATATTAAACCTATTCAATGCAAAACAACGCTTACCAAGCTGTATAATGTTAATCAACCTTCAAAATACGTGTAATAATTAGTATTGTTTTTTACCTGTTCAATTTTAATCTGTTGAAAGTAAATATGTTTCATGTTAAACAACGGGTACCAAACCTGCTACACAATCCGTAATTTATGTAAAATAGTTCAAATTGATTTTGTCCGTTTTAAAGTTAAACCAACTCATGCAGTGTCGAATGTTAAAAAGCCTGTTATCCGCAATCTTGAATATATAGTTCCAATTGTTGAAGTAGGAAAAGACCCTTTAATGTTAATTTTAAATGAAAATAAAAAATTATATTTCAAGCCTTGGATAAACGAATTTTGCAATTCTATGCAAATATATTTTGATTCACTTAAAAAGTTCTCGAGATATGGCGAAATGCACGTTAAGTGAAATTAACATTAAGGGGTCCAAACTTTCAACTGCTCACCTGCTTTAACTAATGGGAACATAAAGCCCAGATTGCTGCTACTCCCTATATTTTGAGAGTCAGAAATCTATATGTGTTGTATTAAGGCACGTTTATTCAGAGAACGTATGTTTTTGCATCTTATTTCGTAACTTAACAATATTGAATGCTCTGTTTAGTTAGCAATCTTGATGAAAGACCTCAAGCTGTTAAGATTGCACTCTCAGAATTTCCATTCTAGAATACGGTAAAGTATCCGACAACAGTCTGTCCATTCAACTAACTGTAAAGTTTACAGTGACTTTTAGTTCTTACGATTTTGAAACCGTTAACAACTGGTATGGTTAAAAAACCACAAGAATGAAATTAAACTATACATTAGATTAGGCAGGATTTTCATTAGGTAATGAACTTTGAAATTCAGTTGTGATTGAGATGTGTTTTGTGAAATGAACCTTGGAATGTAGTTCAAATAGTTTTTTCTGGTGGTTCCATCTATCGTGAGAGTTAAGAAATACTAGACTTTTTTGTGTTAAGCAATTCTGTTGCTACCATCCATAATGAACCATCGTGAATGATAATTTTCTTTTATAATACACCAGGGTCACCAATTGGGGAGAGCAGGACACCGGAAACTCTTCCTATAAAGAAACGCACGTTACGTGAACACTAGGACTAGTTGGCTGGGGTGAAATTCTGGTTGTTTAACCGTATTAGGTGAAAGCAACTAATGAAAGATTTTTCTCACAATTAATAGTTAATTGTGAGAAAAATAATTTAAAAAAAAGAATACAATTAAAGTTACACTAAATAATGACATATTTCTGCAAAAATTTCACTAGACAATTATTAAAATGAAACAATTTTACAGACAAATGCAAAGCATCTGCATCAAGATTTGTAGATGAAGTGTTGATAAACCTGTGCCAAAATGTTCACTTATAAGGCAGATTATATTAGCCAAAGCAGTTTAGCAAAAATTACATACATTGTATATTCATTCGTACTTACATCTGATTACTGCTAAAATACTGGTAAAGCAATAATTCCTAAAAACATACTAAATATAAATGTCATATTTCTGCAAGAATTACGTTAAACAATTATAAATGTGGCGCAATTTTAAAAGATAGTTTAAACAAAATAGTTTAACAAAACTGTATGAATGTTTATTCATGCTAACGTCTGATTACTGGAATCGGTACTGTAATAGTATATCATAGCTGCTTGTCCTATTATTACTTTTAATTGTTAATTATAATTACGGTTCATCGCAATTGCTTGTAACAGTATATTATGATTACCTGTATAATCATAATTAAATCACAATTACATGTGATCATCATTATAGGTAATTACATATTTCGATTACTTGTAATAAGGATTACATATAATCATGTATTTTAATTTCTTGTAGTCATGATTACCTGCAATCATTTCTTTTTATAATTACAAGTAATTTTTACTACGTGTAATCTGATATCATGGTCACTTTCTTTTGTTGTGGTAATGTCTTGTAATACAGATTAAGATTGGATACTAGCAAGTCACGTCATACGGGGATCAGCTGATCAGTTTCGATACCTACTTATGACGTCACTTTCAGGTGTCCAATTATATCTGATAGGCTAAAACTGATTCAGTATGATAATAAGCCAAAGCCTCAAAACGTTAATGCTAACACGGAATGCGAAACCATGTCATTGGACACAACCATGTGATTAACTGTAAGCACCCGATTGATAATATAGTAATTATTATCAATTATCAGCTGCAATTGGATTATTGCCACTCGAGAAAAAAGTGAAGTGATAAAGTATAACCATGTGATTTAAAACAGATTAAATTGGATACCTCAAAGCGACGTCACGCGTGTAGGATGAGCCTGATTGGCCTCTGAATTAACAAATGCCACTATCTACCTGAAATGACGTCACATTCAGGCATCCAATTGCAAACGATAACTGAAATCGGCGACTAATTCTGGTTCGAATAAGGTTATCGTTAAAGAAAAGATGGAAATTGGTGACCTGCAGAACTTTATCATGTTAAAGGGAATTTTAAAAAGGTATGAAAACCATTACTCTTAGTATTTAATTCTCAGCACTCAGTTTTAAAAAAAAATACGTATTCATCATAAATGTGTATGCATGTGAGGATATCTTACTCATTTATTTTCTATGTATTTTGAACATTAAAACAACCAAAGTAATATTATGTTACGACTATTTATATCAAGATAATAAAAATTACGAAAACTGTGGAAAAATAATTTTTCTCGAGAGGAACAGACATTAATCGCTTTGTATCCAATATAACCTGCACTAGCATCCCTACTTAATACCGTAAATTGCTTTTCTCATCTCTCGTAATCACTAAGGATGCACGCTTTGAGGTACTAACTTGAGTTAATGAGTTCGCTACATTCAGTTTAACGTTTTTTGTCCATGCAACTCAATGCTAAAATGTTTTGTTTGTTTCTATATGTGGTTTTTTACTATCTACATTGAGAATAAAAAAGTCTGATTAAAACTATTAGAGTAAGAAAAAATTTTCTCTGTTTCTTTCTCGATGGAAACACAAAAAAGCTGAATATTTTTTACTGTAGCGTTTTTGGTAATGAGTTTGTGAAAATTAAGAATAAAATAGGGTAAAATTAGGTCAGGTATATGCGGTAAAATTAAGTAATTTTTCTTGGTGCATGATATGAAACCATTTATTCGGCTAATTTTACGACTCAGTTTCGTAATACTGAATGTGTGGGGATAAGAACCGACCAGAATTCCATGTAAACCGTTTTCATACCAGAACGCATTAAAAATGTTTTCTTGAAGCTAAGTTTTCATAATAAACCAGATTTCTACGTTTAAGTAGTCCTATTTCTAAAGAAGTTAGAATCATCAAAAATCGGAAATGAAAAGAAAGTGTGGTTTTTCGTAATGCCCGCCCTTACTATATATATTTTGGATCCTCGCCACAAATGAAGTTACAAAAGGATGCATATTAGGGTTAAAAAATTTACATTTAAGGCAAGAAAAAGCAAATACACTGTATTTAAAACTTATCAAAACAATAAAACTTAAAGATATATGTGTGAACAAAACATTAAGCAAAGGATAATAGTGTTCGAAAAACTACGTAAAAAGTACTGCGTAGTACATAACATTAAAACCTGTTTGAAGAAAATGAAAGAAACGTTTTTCAACTTCTCTGTGTTTTCTGCGACAACCAAACAGGTTTTATTGTTTTCTATGCTCGCCTTTTGCAATTGGGCACTAGTAACTCGAAAAGAAGTGTGGTAACTGCGCCTAACCACTTGAAACTTAATTGGTTTCTTGTAAGAGCTTGTGTGTCGAGCCTGATAGGCTTGTGGAATCGACAAATGACACGATTTCACTATTATGACGTAACTTGCAGGCATTCAATTATAATTTGTCTCATATATAACATGTTTATTTAGCTTAAATAATCATTCGTCACTACTAGTGCGTAAATTCTTTTACCTCATTTTTCACAAGAATTCTAAAAATATATATTAAGAGTAGTAATTACAGAATATTAATTATTGGTGATAAAGTTGTTTTTATATTATGCAGTCACTAATTTTTTTTCATTCGAGAACACATTTATGAAAGAAAGAAATAATTACACAATAGTAAATAATGAATATGCAACTTTAAATTTGCAATAATGAATATGCATTAATTAAGGAAACAACATTTTGCATTTGTTCTAATTAATTATAGTTACTGCATGTTCAATATTAATAACTTTTGTAACTTGTACATTAATTACAATAATTTCTTTTTTTTTCAAGTAAAAATAATATTTTCTTTATACTTTTTATAAGCAATAAATACATAAAGTAATTAAATAAGATTATATCTTAATGTATTTATGTTAAAGCTTAATTTATCTTTAAACCTAAATAAAATATTCTTAGCAGCCATTTTTTTTCAATTTTTAACTATAATAATGATTGCAATTAAAAAAAGATTTTAAGGCTTAACTTTTAGTCCTTTTTCAGCAGTTAAATCGCAATTTAAAGTTGCATTTTCGACTTCCTCTAATTACAAACATTTAAATTCCACCCACGTAGTGGATTGGCGTACATAAAAAAAATGCAGCTAAACTTTTTTTAAAAAGAAATTAGTACGTGCCATTAGGTTAAAGGATTTCTATCTTATAAGTACCTAAATATATATATAAAAAAATAAAGCCAAATTAAGGCAACACATGTTCATCGATAAGCCGATGCTGGCGAAAAAATGTTGTACCATCAAAATTTGTTTCATTAAACTAAGATGAGAAGGGATCGTTACATGTCAAGATTGGTATTTGTGCAAGCTGTTTTTCTTCAATAAATGCCTCAATACCTCGTTACAGCTCATTTTCTTTCGGCTATTTTTTTTCTACATCTTTTACACGGTATTAAGTGGCAGTCAAATATATTTATTGACATAAACTGTTGATATAATCAAGATTAAAATTTTTTTATTTTTCTTATTACTGAGCCCGTTTTTTAATCTAATTTTATATGTATATTTACATTTAAAACAATGTCCCTTTTAATCTGTATATTTAGAATATAGAGAATATAGAATTTAAACATCAAATAGACTAATAAGTATGAAATATCCCTCTGTATATATATATATATATATACTCAAAATGAAGATAAAACAAAGGAAAATTACAGACTAATGGAGAAAGGGGGAAAAAGAAAATTAATAATAAATAAATTAATAATAAAAATAACAAAAACTAGAAGAAAAAGATAGAATAGAAAGATAGATAGAAAGATAGAATTCCTTATAAAAAATCCGGAAAATGAAAGATATAATCTTTTCATCAGCCCACACGATTATATCCGCAAAACAGTGTGCTTTCTAATATTGTATCAATACAGCCAAAGCAAAATATATCAATACAATAGTGTGAGTACAATAGTATATATATATATATATTGAGTCCTAGTACGTGAAGATCCAGTCATTAGACCAAAAGTTTACTTCTATCGTGCTCTATAATTTCCTTGCAATGCTCTTTAGCTATTAATTACTGAGTATATTCAAACTTTATAAGGATCATGTAATAATATATAACGTAGCCAAGCCCACTTGGATTTTCTAAATTGACTCGCACTTCCCTATTCCATTTTTTGTGTACTTTTCTTCTCCCTTTTTTCGATTTTTTTAATAAAATTCATGTTTGAGATTAGATTCATTAGCTTTTCAAGCTCTTTTTAATCTCCAATTTTTAGAAATGGGCTATAAGTGTTTTTTCGTATGTTGATAGTCGAAACCGAAACCATAAATAAACTCCCGAAATCGAGATTCAAATGTCTTTGTTATACTTTGAGTATTTTAAAAATTCATTTATTTGAATAAATCATGTCTTTAAAATAAATAAAACTCATTTCATTCAAAAGTTCACTTTTTCATGCACTACAATGTCCTCAAATTTCCTTTCGCCATTAATTTCTCAAATATTAAATGGCAGATAACATCTTATTCGAACTTTATAAAGATCGTGTAATGAAAAAAATCATAAGCAAGCCAACTTGGAATTTCTATTTAATTCGGACTTCATTATTCCATTTTTCTTGTACTTAAATATTAAAACTAACATTGAATGAGTTCCAATTCAGTTCAGAATTTGATTTAAATGCAGATACAAAATACACTTAATTTAAATATTTATTATGTTTTGCAATCTATGAATATAATTGAATCAAAAAGTTCAAATAATAGTTTTTAAACTTACAGAGATTTACCTCCTGTCATTTATATCTAAAAACGAAATACTCTTAAAATATTATTAATGTCAGACAGTAGGTACCATTTTCTTCTTTTGTACATTTCCGTTTATATGCAAATAAGATATGTCACAAAAAAGTAAATTTGTTCTGACAAGAACATAATGGACAAAGCGAGAATTCAACTGAAAAGAAATTGGTTTGACAAAATTTATAAACTTCTTTTTTCTAAAGTAAGATATAACTGAATAAAACCTGTTTGAGGAAGAATAAAAGGAAAAGATCAAATAATATCAATTTTTATTTAATTTTCACTTTGTAACTATAAACATATTTAATTAATTACATAGCGAAGAAAATATCTGATGAAAGTTAAAGTTTTATTTTTCCTTCTTATCTCGATTTTGAAATATATAAAATTAAAAAAAAAAGTTTTTTAATTGGCAGTCTCATGATTAAATTTACTTCTGAATTAGGATTATTATAACTTAAACTTTAAATCAGTCCAATTTATTAAAATCATTTAAAGTAGATTTTTTCTTTCAAATGCTTTTAGCACTTTAAGTTTGATAATATCATTATTAATTGTGTTGTTCCAAATAATGGGTCCACATTTTTCTTTTTTTTGTTCTTTTTCTTCAGTATATGCTAAAATGCATACAATGAAACTGCCCACTAAATAAATTTAAATTTATAACATTTATTTGGATACATTTAAACTAATTTTTCACTTGCCTTTATAAAGTATTTTTAATTGATGTGTTTATGAATTAATTTTTAATATAAATTTGTTACTTTCGGATTATAAATTAGATGAGCCTAGTTTCTTAATTTAATAAATTTAAAATTGAAAGTGCGTTAATTACTAAAAAAAATACTTCATAGTAAATTTAGGCAATTTCCTATTAAGATATTTTAAATAATATACTTATCTCTGATTGTTCCTTTACATATTATTTTTAAAGTTCCAATATTCCGCATGCAATTGGTGATGTGTTGATGAGATCTAGCGCCAACCCAACCATATTCTGTAAAAAGACAAAATCTATTCTTAACGTATTTATGCGCTTTCTAAATCAGAATCAACCACTTGGAAACGATTCTATTTCGAAAAGTGGTGATAGGCTGAAATGTGCATTTTTTGATGTTCTAAGGCAGGGATGGGCAAACTTTTTTCGGTCGAGGGCCAAAAATTGAGAAGAAAAGCTTGGTGGCCCAAGTAAAAACTTCTAAAATAACAATTCTAACTTCTAAAATAAAATAAAGTTCATTCATCATTGAACGCATGGTACTCTGAATCAACTTCGCGTTTTTTAGTTGCCATTTAGGGGTTAAAAAATTTTACAAACAACTCAAAATAGCAGTAGCCATTTCATACATTTAATAATTTCATCATTATTTGCAATGGCGTTATATGTGTGCAATCTTTCCATTCGCAGTAAATAACGTTAGAACTCGTGCCGGCTGAAAAATCCCCTCGTTGGAGCTTAAAATGCGCAGTCTGCCACGGGTGAAGTACAATTCACCTGTATTAGATTCCATATGTCTGCTCCTCGAGAAAGACAAACACTCGTTGGAGCCAATCTATAAACGTTTTATAAACAACTTCCGCTTTCAAAATTTTACCAATTGAAGCTGTCTGTGCTAACTATTTCCATCAATTTATGTTTTGTAGAGCAAAAATAGAGAAAGTAGAAAGGTCATCAGTACTTTGTTAAAAAAGAAGGAACAAAAATAACTTTAAAACAAAGTAGACAAGAAAATGGATGTATAACGTATATTGTTTATATTCGCCACGGATCGGCAAGTTTTCTTTCCGCGGGCCTTCAGAAATATAAAACCTTCAGAAATATACAGTACTGAGACCCTCAAAGAAAAATCAAAACCTTTATTGAACAGTGTGTTCAGAGAAATTTTCTTTTTCTATTTGCTAGATTGATCAGGCTCTTTCTGATCAATCAATTAAGCATGATCTAATCAGGTACAATCAGATTATTAAATTAACAAGACGTGAAAAAGTTACCCGTAAACAAGACGTAAGTAAGGACAATGCATTTAAAATATCAAAACTTCCCTATATAAAATACATCTTGCAGAAATGAAGTCAAAGTCATGAAATATCTTGGCACTGAGAAAAAAATATGGTTAAAAATTACCAGAATGTAATAAAAATGGAATGCGTTTCCAGCTCAATGGAAAAACCAAAAAGCTCCATATTTTTTAATGAAACGCTTTGGTCACGATTCTGGTAAGTACGGTTTTATAATATGTGATAAAATTTGGTAAATGTGACAAGAATTTTGTATTTTTATCATGACACATGGCATAAAAACCACTTATTCGGTTGAATTTGCTTTTCAGTTTTGTATTTGCTAATTGTAAGGTAAGAAAAATTATAATTTTGAGATCCAGAATTTACGGTAAATCGCTACCCTATTGAAATAAAAATTGCCAAATGAATGTTTTAAATACTGCATATTTTGGTATGTATACCGTATCATTACTAATATCATGGATTTTTTTTAAACCAGAAATGTCATCACCAGATAGTAATGTAATTTTACCAGATTTTTTTTTCCACGTGTACATTTAGTACAATGTTCAATTGGTTTCAAAAACGCAAAATAAACGTTGGAGATTAAATGATGGCATAAAAATGCGAGTTTTTAAATGATATTAGAAAATGCGAGTTTCACTTCAAAGTATGCAGCTTAGAAGCTAATAAACGAGACCAAATATTTTTTAATAAAAGAATACGATTAGTTAAACTTCACTATTTCTTTCGCTTTTTCTAATTGATAAATGAAAACATTATATTTAAATATTTAATAGTTTTGTTTATTATAGAATATTTTTATAGCTTATTCCTTCTCATTTTGTTTACGAAACTAATTCCACTTTACTAAATTAATAAGATATTTATATACCATAAAACAGTCCATAAAGTTACTAGAATCAAATTTCATACCTTTCTCATAATTAGAATAATTCTCATAAAAGAATATGATTAGTTTTTCTTCACTATTTTTTTCGCTTTTTCTAATTGATACATGAAAACATTATATTTAAATATTTAATAGTTTTGGTTATGATAGAATATTTTTATAGCTTATTCCTTCACATTTTGTTTATGAAACTAATTCCACTCTACTAAAATAATAAGATATTTATGTACTATAAAACAGTCCAAAACTTTACTTCAATCAAATTTCTTTCCTTTCTCATAATTTTTCAATGTAATAAACAACTTAAACATATGAGGAAAAATCCAATTGGATTTTTACTTAGACTGGATTTTTTTCGCTTTTTCTAATTGATACATAAAAACATTATATTTAAATATTTAATAGTTTCGGTTATTATAGAATATTTTTATAGCTTATTCCTTCATATTTTGTTTTTGAAACTAATTCCACTCTACTGAAATAATAAGATATTTATGTACTATAAAACAGTCCAAAAAGATACTGGAATCTAATTTCTTACCTTTCTCATAATTTTTCATTGTAATAAAAAACTCTAACACATGAGGAAAAATCCAATTCGATTTTTACATGGGCAATTACTCTGTAAAAATATAACACAAAATCTAATATATAGGACACTGGACTTAAGCAATTAATGGAAATCAAGTATTTGTTAACAATTATTTTGTGCATTTTTTTCTTATTATGGGTATCATTTCATTACGTTCTCAACATAATTTACAGAATTTTTCTCAAAAACAAAGTCGAAAAGCGAGAAATACATTGGTAAAATAATCCTTAAATGGAATTATAAAGACCTCAACTTAGTCTGAAGAGTCTTGAAAATGAGGGCCTATTTTTGAGCGCTTAAAACGGGTCGACTTTTACTGCCTTTCTGAAGAAGAAGCAGATGAAGATTTTATATCGTCGAATATCCCCAATCAATATATTTGAAATTGTTTTCACAGCGAAAATTTTTATATTTTTAAACTTTTAAGTGCTTCATCTTAAAAATTTAAGATAGTTTTAGTAAGTACAAATGAAAACAATATGTCATCTATTTCTAGTATCAAACTGTTTCTTTGATGTTTTTACATATTCAAAATATTTTTTGAAATATATGTTTTTCCTCTTTACTTTAAATAGATTTCGGTATAAAAATACGACCGAATGCATTTCTTTATGGATTATTTATCCTAGAAATGAAATTTTGTAAATTATCCTCATATTTTCCAAGAGCATTTTGAGGAAAAATTCTGAAAATGCAATCATATTTCCTCTGCTGAAAATAATGGCACATTTTAAGATAGATATATAAATTTAAATTGAATCCTTTTTATTTTGCATTTTAACGTTTGAATAAAATTTTATTTCAAATTTATACCGTATATATTTTACGTTCTCGAGTATAAGTGATATATAGAGATCTCTAAGAACAATTTGCAATACTTTTGTTTTGAGATAAACAATTAGTTAGCTGAATATTTTTTTGATCGTCGTTGTTTTTACGTCTTATTTAAACACAACAAGAAAGAAAATGATATCTTTATATATTCATGAAGTGATACATATAAACTACTTTATTTCTTAATTTTAACAAGTAAGTGCCGTTCTATTTATCAACTCCAGAATGGAATATATCTCCTCCATTATATTATAAATAATATCAACTGAATAAACGTCAATTTCTTTATTATTTGGATATTGCATAAAAATGTATTGATTTGGTTGACAGAATGGAATATATCTCATTCATTGCATTATGAATATTTTCAACTGAATCAACGTCAATTTATTCTATTTGGACGTTACATAACACTTTATTGATTTGATTGACAGATTGAAATATATCTCCTTCTGTTGATAAATAATATCAACAGAATGAAAATAATTTTTTATAATTATTTGGATATTGCATAAGAACTTATGGATTTGTTTTGAATTAATTGATAATGCGGGTAATTCTAATAGTATATTTATACAAATTAAATAATTGTTTTACTTTTAAATAGTTTTTAATTGCTTTAGATAAATTGTTTATATTGTTTCAAATGACTAGATACTAATTTTGTTATTAAATTATTTTCTAGTCATTATGTCGTTAGTTAATTAGAATTTTATGAAGGTCTATTTATTGTTTCTGTATTCAGCTTTTATCATCATAGCTCGAGATTTTATTTTTATGTTATATTAAGTTATTTTAAACTTATTTCCTTTTATGTAATTCCATTGATTGTTTCTATTTATTGCTCATAATATTACAGCTTTTTTTGTACTAAACAATTTTACACTATTTCTTCATTTTTACAATTACTTACTTTTAATGTCTAAAATATGAAATAGTAAATATATTTAAACTAAAAGACACTTACCCCTTAATCACAACAGGCAAATAGTAACAGAACAAATTGTTAAAACAAATTCATGAAAAAAATATATTAATCTCATGATGAATAATTGTAACTGTTTCCACATATTTTGCGTTAAATTATTATATAATTTTGATAAAATAAATTGCTTATCAGCTTTATAATAAGTTATTCTTTCTGTTTAAAACGATGTTTCATTATGCAAGGAAATGCAAATGAAAACAATACACAATAAAAGCAATAAAGCTTTTTCTTATTTCCAAAAATATCATTTTATCCGTTTAAAGGAAAACCATTTTTACGATCGCATTTGTTTTCTTAAGTAACGATATAGCAAACAAACATTCGAACTTTACTTTTAAATGATATATTCGAACATAAAATTCTTTCAGCAGAACGAAAATTTCATTGCACAGTTCATTAAATAATAATGCACTAAAAAAGAAATAAAAGCCACTTTAAGTCTTAACAACAAAAGACTTACACGATGATAAATTTTAGCGCATTTCATCTGATCATTATGCAGTGGAGATATCGGACAAAAGCGGCAGCAGGTGATAAAACTACGATATTTGTGTTGAGCAGCCACGATTCATGCAGAATTTGGAATGAGTATTTTTCTGAACGAATGGCTTTAGAACAAGAAATGCTCAAATTTATGTTTTAAAAAAAATTTATCTTGTCACGTATATTGAATGTTTAATTTGATGCTATTTGAATATAAGCTATGTTAAATAAATAATCCCTGGAAACTGAAGCGGTAAGATATTTCTGGAATAAAAAACGTCATGCACTTGAAAAATATACAAATGGGAAATATCAGTCAACATGATTCAAATGCTCAAAAATAGCCACCCATTTTTAAGACTTGCCAGATATGGATGAGAAAAAGCGTAAGTGCTTTCAAACAATATCGTTTTATATTTCCAAACCACTTTTGTTGTTTCTCATTCATGTCTTGAAATTGGGTGCATATTTTTAAGCTTTTGACATGTCAACTGATATTTTCAATCTATATATTTTTAAAGTGAATGAAGCTTTTTATTTTATTTTATCAAGAAATAAGCTATGTGGCTTTTTCAAAATGTCCATAATTGACACAAAATAAGATACAAGGGGTTCTGTTATGGGCAACCCTTAAAGTTTAATTTTGGAATCCTTATCAGAACTTAAATAATTGAGAGTACGCGTTAGAAGTTGTAAATCTATATTTTATATTTTATAACCGTCATTGAACATCCATAATGTTCAACTCCGTAGTCTTGTAATTTTGAACCCAATTCAGAAGATAAGGGAACTCCTGGATCAAGTACAGGGCGAAATTTGCCTTCGTGGGGAACTTTTTCTGTTGTTGATGGAACTAACCCGTACTTAAAATATCTCGACAAACAACTAACAAACAAACTGGAACTAACTGTTTAGCCTGACGGTAAAGGGGACTCAACCCATGATCCGTCTACCACTGAGGATATTTCACGTTAGAACTGTGGTTGTTGCAAGCCGGATGCGGAATTGGTATCGACCAGCCATCGCTGCGATTCGAACCCGGTTCACCTCATTGGAAGGCAAACGGTTTAGTCCCTGAGCCACCACTGCGTATAAATGAATATTTAATCGACGAGAAACAAAAAACTCTATTAATATTTTGAATCACTTGAGGAAGACGGCATCAAAAAGACCAAAGCCAGTTTGATCTCCCAATGAATTTTTGAGGTGCTACTATTCAACATATCTCTGTAATATTACTTTTAATTGTGTATCAACTTATCCATAATTTTTATTAATTATCTCAATGCATTTTTTATTATGAATCTCTCATTACTCTATATACTATTATGTACTCTGTTTTATAATGCATCAATTCATCACTTTCGTTTATTTTCTTATTCTCTTGAGTATTAGTTTGCTTCTCATAGAGTGTGAAAGTTTTGTTATTTCGCAGTTCATTGAAATTTTTTAATACTTCCGATAATACTCAACGACTCGTTTAGCATGATACGACTCTGTTAACAATGTTAATGTTTCTGTTAATACCTCATCAATGTTTATTCGTGCTTAATACTTCCTTTATTAATAATACCTAATGATGATTCTTTTAAAAAAATATAACACTACTTCTTTTTTTAATAATAGGCAATACTTCCGGTTTATATATCCAATAAAAAAGGGTTTCCAAAAATTGAGCAAAAAATATAGCAAATATAGCTCTGAAACAATTATAGTTGAAATCCATGGTATTTAAAACTGAAACAGCACATACTCAATTTTGTGCAAAATACGTAGTCTCAAAACTGCTGAGGATGGAGTAGTGTGAGAAAGATGTTCATCAGCAGCTCACAGGATTAGAACCAAGGACTTCCAGGATAGTGGCAGGTTGCTCTAACCACTATAGGTGTACACCCTAGTCCAGGGAGGGTTAGGAACCTTTTTGATATAGTGACCATCTCAATGACACATCATGACATACTAATTTCTAATTTCATTGTCTCAAAAGGTTGCAATTTTAAAAAAATGGTACCAATAGCTTAGAATTATCCCAATAGATGAGAAATTTTAATCTAATTCTTTGCTTATTTCTTTATATCTTAAAATTTTTAAGCGAATGGAATGTATGTCACAATATGCCATTGCAACGGCCATTACATAAAATGCTTCCTAACTCTCCCTGGACAGGGGTGTACAGTGTGCCAAGAAAACGGACCACCCTGAATAACTTTTGATCTATTGATTGGATCTTCACGTTCTACTACTCTATCGTAATGGCTTGAGAGGCTGACCTCAAATATGCTAACTAATAAGTTGCAGATGATATTTCAAATTACGAAATTAGACACAGAAACGTACTTTATTCTCTGAAAAAACATACATTTCATTGATGGATTCGGGTTTCTGACCCCCAAAGTATAGGGTGATCCAACGTTTGGACCGAATAATGTTATCCCCTGGAGGTCCTTGGTTCGACTCCTGCCGGTTACCGATGAACATCTCGCTCACACACCTCTCATTCTTCATCACTTTTGAGACTATCGATTTTGCTCAAAAATGAGTATATGCTGTTTCAATTTTGAATACATGTGTTTTAAAATCCGGTTGCAATTGGTTCAATAAATTTTTTCCCGATAAACTCAAATTATGTATATTGATATATTTTTTATTTATATGAATTTTTAAAAATGATTTTCGGCTGGGAATCCAAAAGTTTCTTTCGAGCTGGAATTTCACAGACTGGCAAGCTCAGTGGAGCGGGTAAAATTTTTTTTTAATTTTTCAAACACTGCAAGCACTAATTCTAAAGTTATTTTGTCACTCAACTTTTTTTAAAAATGTCCTAAACTGAAGAATGTAGGTTCATAACTAAATCGATTGAGGCATAATTAATTCTAGAAAATATTAGCATATACTTTACAGACATACTGTGTTATGCAAGAAAAATTTTTTCAAATTTTTCTACAAACTGATACACTAGAAAAGTAAAATAAGCATGTTTCTGCAAACTAAAATTATTTATAGTAACTAATAAGATTATTTTTCAGCATAACTAACTCCAAATTTTTCTAAGCTGTTGCCACATAAATGTTACCTCATAATACGTTACTTATTAATATTTTTTTAAATCTGCAAAATTTATATAACTGGACAAATTGCTTACATTTTTCCTACCAAACTTTTCAACTACACATTCAATTTTTATGTTATAAAAAAATTCAGATTCTCAAACATTTTTTTTTATTCTAGATGCATTAAAGGTATATTTATCACTTTCAAAAACTTTTCGCGACACTCGTTAATATATATCTTTTAAAAGATTTTCTCAAGTTTTAAATTTATTTTTTCAAAAACCCGCTACTCGAGTAAACTTTAATTTTAGTATATATATTCGCAGCATTTATTAACTTAGTTTAATAAGATATTTTCGCTGAAACTTTATCGAAAAAAAATTCTTATTTACGATATTTTTTCATATAAATCTTCCTATCAAATCGAGCAAAAAATTAATAAAATTTTTTAAGGAAAATTAAATTAACCAAAAGCTTATACTTATTGAAAGAAAAAATACCAAGTTTTGGTGCTAATTGCTAAATTTTGGAAAATACAAGCATGGGGGATCAATTGAAAGTGACAACTTTAATGTAGAGATTTTGCATAACGTTGTGGTTTTCTGCTAGCACTATTTCAATTTCGAAGCAAAAACTTCTTTACTAATAGCAATATTTGACAATTCGTTCAATTTAGCATCAAGATTGAGAAAAACATGCACCATATTATGATTCAAAATAGCAGTATAATGGTTCAACGTTGAACCAATTTATATATAATTTCTTTTTTGTTTTGAATTTGTTCAGACACATAAAATACTTTTTATAGACGTACTTAGTTTTTTGTAACAGAAAACATTAAATTCTTTTTCAACCAATAATTATATTATATTGCATTTTTATGCTTATATTATTATTACTAAAATAGTTTTGGTCAACTGATTATATAAAAATTAAGTATTTTGACAATTTAAAAACCTGGTTTTCTGCCTTGAAATATAATTTTTAACCCTTTGAAGCAGATGGAACACTGGTGTTCCATTTACGTAAACTTTTTTTCTGACTCATTTGTTGCAAAAATAAACATATTTTGGTAATTTTTTGTTATAAAAATAGTCTAATAGTTACTAAAAAAATCTGTTAGATTATAGGAATTATATTTGTAATAAAATAAAAAGAAAGTTTAAAAACAGTTTGCTTAATTACTTTGCTTTATATACTTATGCTTGAACTATTTACAACATACACTTCTTGAGTGATTATGAAAAACGCACATGTTTTGACGATTCTGAGTTTGTTTTATTAATTAAAATGAAATTTTCTAATGAGATCTGTATTGTTATTTTCTTATAGCAATACAATATTATTTAAATTATCAAAACGTTTTCGGCCATATATTAATTAATTAACCAAACGCGTGTGTTCATAAACTACGTTTTACTAAAGTATAGTAGTATTATTATTTAATTTCCCCGAAGGAGAACTTAACATTTTAGAAAACCCAAAATTTTGAAAAGCCTCGAAAGAAGCTCGAATTTATAAGTTCAGTCCCACTCATTTGTTAAAAGAATTATTTATTAACCTTTTCAATTTGTTCGGGTCAATCGAAGATATTCACCCGCACGCAGTTCAATAAGCCCTTTCTACACGGTGTGTTTCATACCAATACCTTGAGTTGGGGTCATTTAAAGGCAATCGAAGACAGATTAACCCGCATGGAGTTTAAATGCTGCACATACTCATAGTCTATCATGCTGTCTTTCCAAATATTCTCCTTAATTAATGAAAGGATGGAGAGTTATTTGAATGCAATTCGATGCTTCGGCTTATTGTTTGAATGTGAAATGTTGTTCGGCGAGATATTTTACCAAACAGTTTGTGGAATAATATCAGCTACGATGTTACTTGGAAATCGCCAAACTGGTGGAGTAAGTAATAAATATCTAAACTGAAAATGTGCTATTTTTTTAGAAAATACTAAAAATAAGCAGTACGAATAAAACAAAAACACGTGAATGAAGTACAGATAAAGGCACAAAAAATTTGGGACATTTATTTTTGTCACAAAAACTTTTATGCGCTTTATTCACATTGCTTTGCTTTATTCAAACGCATCTAAAATCATACCCTTTCTTCATTTAGATAGCAGTAATTTATAATTTTGTTAACTCTAGTTAACTTACTTTTCAGTTATTTGCTAACTTTTCAAACACAAACTCTTTATGCTCTTCAAAGTATGAATGATGCATGTATAAGCATAGATTATCAGGTTTATTCCCTGCTCAGGCAACAATTATTTCGATTATAAATTGTAATATTACGAAGTCACATATTAAATTTTCTTAATTACATTTCTGTGTTTACGAAATTATGACGTAACCAACACCTTAAACTTATTTTATCGTCTGTTCAAATGAAAGAACTTAGGAAGAAATAGTAAGAATATTGCTGTGTTTATTCGATGTCTTGAACCTCAGCTGTGAAACCTTCGAATTGGCGAGTAGTTCACCTTGTTATTTTAATAAAACTTAGTATTTAAGCATTTTTACTAATCACACCTAGCAATAAATAATGCAACAATATGCCCGACACACAGTAAAACAATATTACATAGACAATATATTTTAAACATATATTGTTTTAATATTTACCGTATTTTTTTATATATTTTAATTCGTGGGTATTGGAAGTTTAAAGTAATTATTAGAAGTTTAAATTAATAATTACCGTATTTCAATTTGTATTTTTCTATCAAAGAAGTGAAATTCTTTTCTGTTTAATTATCTTATAAGTTTATTGCAAAGGCTCGCGGTTTGTACTGTAGCATATTTTCATATATCTCAACACCGAAAAGTACTTTACACCAAACTACTTTACACCAAAATAGTGCTCCACTATGTGTTTCACTTCACCAAGGATACCAAGGATAGTACCTGATGTAGTGAAGCTCTTTTACACTATTTAATCTTATACACCAAGAATGCTCTTTTACACTATTTAGTGTAAAGTAGCCACCACTATGTTTATTAATCAATGACACTAAAATTTATGAATACAGTAAGATATGATGCACATAAGAATCAGACACAATATGATACAATGACACAATCATTGCAATATCAGATACGATACAATTTAAAGCATGAATCATAAATTTAGAATGCATATGTGCAATATTTTTGAAATAAAATCAGTCTTTTATCAGTACAGCAGCCAACACATACACACAACACCGACAGAATATTCATGTGAATTTAAGAAAAAACTGAAGTGAATAGCAGTTAAATATTATAAAATTATTTTATTCAATTGACAGATTTATGATTGACATTTATGATATTGCTTAGATTTATATTTTGAGACTGAAACTGAAAATATTCAAGCATTTTATAACTGATTATCTAAATAGTTTGTCAAATCAATCCGAAAAGAAGATTGAAACTATTTGGCAAATAATTGTCCACAATAAATGTTTCTTTTAGCAATCACGAAAGAGGGTTGAAACTTACTTGGTAATAAATGGGCTATGACGAGTCTGTTTATTAAGTCCGGCAAGAAGACTTCATGTAAACAAACCACCATCTTGGCCACCGTTCTGTCAAATTTTTGGAATTACACAATTATTCGCCTTTAAACTTCGAATAATCGTTCAAAAGAATTTGTTTTTCTTTTAAAACGTGCCCTATCATCATTGCACGCAAGAATTTAATTAAAAAGTTTAAATACACGCTAATTATTTCATCAATTATTAGTGTTAAGATTTAACTACACCCTTTGAAGTGTGTAAGAATGCTCCTTGATTGACTTATAATTAACTTGATTGATAATGATTAACTTGTGATTAACACTCTAGAATTTTTTTCACTATATGGTGATTTTGCTGACTATAGTTATGTTTTATTTGAACTAATATCAGGTCAAAATAGCAAGCAATATTATGAAAAAGTAAATTTAAGTTTATTCAGTTTAAAATAATAATTCATATTGAAAATTTTCGTAACATAATAACCATAAAATACTCATTTTATGATGCTACGAACGGGTGCGTCATGTACGTCATTATATTAAGGAAAGTTCAAATTACTTAATACAGTAATAAATGTTTATATTTAAATAATCTATATTTTGGGAAAGGTTCTCATAATATTTCAAGCTTAGTGCGTGTTATGTGCCAGTTAAAGGAATAAATTACGATTTATTTAAATATTTCAAAACATTGCTTAGGTAATTATTTAATAACGTTGCATTAACCTACCAGCATCTTATCATATTAATATTAATGCAAATTATGATGTCGATGTTTCTGTTATTGAGGCAACGAAATAACATTCTCAGCTCAGAATTTCATTAAAACTGTATCTGCAGACAGCTTTATCCTGTCATGACACGAATATGTAGATTGATTTGTATAGTGCGCTAAATAAACAAAGTGTACAACCTGCATGACTTTAAACAGTTTCTATAAATTAGAGTATCATTGCTAAAACCGCAATGATTTTTCTTCGTAGATGTGTTTTTTAAAATTTTGTTGAATATTTTATGCTTTTTCATACGCTATTTCATTCTGTTCTTGGTCAATATTTTGTTTTGATATTTTTCACATTTATAAAGTCAGTAACTTTAGGAATCTAAACAAATTTTTTTATTAACTGATTACAATACTCATATTATTTAAATAATCACTTAGTATAGTACATGCATTAGAGCATAACCATAACTAAACACTATGCCATTAATGTACGCATTACTATTAACTTTTTTCTTATGCATTCCAATACCATTCGCTTGTTCTAAAAATAAACCAGAAGGACAGGTTTCATCATGCTAAGCGCAATATGTGAAGGATTGATGCACGTAGTGTCCTTCATGTACAAAAATTTAACCTGTATTATTTAGGTACGCATTACCCTCTTTGAACAGAAATAGAGAAATTATTTAAACATAACAGCACTTTTTTTCTACTGTAAAAGGAATGTCTGCCAAAATTCATTGCTGAACTTTTTAATATTTTTAAAAAAAAAGCTATTATTTTTGTAACTAAATACATAACATTGGGTTTATAAATCACATATCACATGGTATAATCTAGTTATCCATAATTAGAATATAAAATTTATGCAATTTTCTCCATAAACTAATAATACATATACTGTTTAAAATTGAAATGAGACTTACCTAAGTTTTAAAAGAAAGACCCATTTTCTAAAGAAAAAAAATGCTCACTAATAAATTGTTTTCAATTTTTAAAATTAATGGAATTTTGAATTTTTGCTTGTATAATGTTTCTCTGTTCTTAAATAACTTAACAAGTGTAAGCAAGCTCATAATGTTTTGTAGTTATAAATCGAGCTTTTAATATGTTTAAATAAATATCAAATCTATCAAGAATTTTGAAATATTTTTACAGAAGAAATTTTTATTTATTAATTATTTAACCGTGTAACTAAATTACTACGGTGTTCTGATTTAATTGGTGATTAGAAAATAAAAAAAAATTTACGTTAGACAACAATTGTTGTTGAAAGCTTGAAATAATTCATAATAAGAAAGATTTGCTATAAAAAGCCCTAGATAGAGTGTGGAAAAAAAGTTTTCAATTAGCAGTACTTTACAATTGAATTATTTGAAGAAAAATCGATGTTCTATTCTTTTAAATATAATTTCAGCCATTGTTATTGTTCAAAACTTGAAAACATTCCCATTTTGTTTTGAAAAAAAAGATTCTTGTATAAAAAGCGTGAAAGAAAGAAGCTCAACTTTAATTTTGCAAGATAAAGTTTTATGTTAAGTTCTGTCTTAACTCAAATAAATGCAATGTTGATCTCGAAATAGCACTTTTAGAAAGTTACAGAGATCCTTTTTGTTTGTATATTTTTTTCTGTTTGAGGCTCAATGGTTACCATAAAAAACTAATTTTTTTCCAAAAAACTCTTTTGTATTTAGAAAAGCCGAGTTTCCTTAATTAAGCCTTGCTTATTATTAAAAAAATAGTCTTTAGACTCTTACATATTCTCTTTTTTTTAGTTGCGAAGATAAGTTCATCGTCATTTTTTGTAAATATTTTTAGGAACAACATTCTTTTGAATTTCCTTAATTAATTGTGCAGTTTTTATTTTATTTACGTAATTCTTAAACTATACAAAAGTTTTTTTAAAAATACTTTAACTAATTAATTTAGTTATTTAATGAAACAAGGAAATCTCATTAAGAAAGATAGCATTTTTAGCATTTAACGCAATTAAAGTGCTTTAAAATTAAGTTTAAACAAATTTTAATTAAAAAAGAAGCCTGAATTTTGGAACTTTCTAATCCCATTTAACATGACGGGAAAGAAAATAATGAAACATTCAAGCCAGCATATAAATTATACCACTTTGAAAATTGTACTAATATTACGCTATATCTTTCTTAATCATTTATTAATAATGATATAAAAACATACTATTATAAGGTCAATTTAAGTTATTAACTCAACGGGCATAAATATTCATAAAGATATCAGCACATCACAACAAAATATAGATTAGAGAAAGTTTGTTTATTACGTAATTTTTATTGTTTACTACGTCAAAGATTTGCATTCCAAAATGGATTATTTAAATAGATTTTTACATTTCAGAAATATACTTCCGACAATCTTAGTTTGGATGTGATTTATAAAACTACAAATATTGTGAATTCTGAATAAAAAAAGAATTTAAGGAGGGTTAAACCACAATCAGTCATTGAAAAAAAATAGAAAAACTATGATTTGAATAATTTAAATATTTAATTCAATTAATTTTTCTGATTAGAAAAACTCAATTACGAACTAAATATGTATAATTTTGTTGAATTTTTATTTGCAATAGAATCATAAATATTCTGGAACATCGGGAATTTACCAGGGCAAATAATTAGTATATTTGCACCAAGTTATAAAAACTTTGGTATTTAGCATCCATAAGTTTGTAACATGTTATTATCAAAACTATGTAACTTTCAAAATACAACATTTAAAACTTTTTTTGTTATTTGGCATTATACAAATTTCACTGTGTTATAAACAAAAACATTTCCCTAGAAATGATAGAGAGGAAAAATTTAAGAGAAAGAAATTTTCTGGATAAAGGTCCAAAATTATTCAAATACTCAAAGGTTAACGCACAGCTTTATATATTCATCTGAAACATATTCCCTTGTACATTTTATAAGATTTTATTAAGTGTTTCATTCTCTTTCATTCTTTCATTTCCTTGTTCTGGCGGAATCAAAAATAAGTTCGAAAAAATAAGAGACAGCATAAATAGAAAATTTAGTGTATTAATATTCAAATCAATTACGCAAGTTGATGGACTTAAAATGAAGCAAAGAAGCTTTTGGCTATACTTTTTGAAAGATTTGGTCGCTATTAGAATACAAATTTTGAAAGTTTTTTACTACACTCAAATATGTACCTGCTGTGTGAGCAGAATAAATAAAATCATTAACAATCAGAAAATCAATTTTATTTACCACACATGTACTACACCACATATATATCGCAGCAATTGAATTTAAGGTAATTTCTTTTTTTCAAATTTATCTCAGTTTCCAGCGATTTCACGTTATTAAATTAATAATAACGCATTGTTAGAAATTTTACTAAAACATGATTACTTATACTTATTATTTAGTACTAAAAGGTATCCCATTGATTTGGGCCAAAAAATGATGATCGAAACATAAAAATCAAACCATATTCTTTATAAATCTTATCAAAATATGCTTCAAAAGCGGCAAAATAAACACAGTTTTCAAATAACATCCTAAATATAAATTCGGCGTCTTTACCTTCACATGCGCATTGATTTTACTTTTGTTTGCATGACATAATAAATCAATTATAAAAAGTTATTAAGGAACATGCAATAAACTCCAATGAAACTTGTTTTAAATTATATAGAGATTATAGCTAGCCAACATCACTTTTAAATAATTGGAAATATAGTAGTATCTACAGTTTTAATTTTTCAAAGCGTGCAATGCTTATCTTACTGTCCCGCAGTGGACTGATCGTTAAGACACGGTTCTCAGCAGATCACCGAAGTCAAGCATCACTGGCTGCGGTCAGTGTGCGGGTGGGTGACCACTTGGATCAGTCTGCGAAGGGACCGAGGGTGTGCGGTATTGGTCCTCGTTAAACTGTGCACCGTAAAGTGCTTGACTTCGCGTGCAGGTCGTTGGGCTTCTGAGGATCAAAATTGTGATGGCATGTCTTCGGATCATCCTCAGGGATGCTTCCCAGACCGTTGCCAATAGCCCATTGTGCAGCTCTAGTGAGACGTAAATGAACAACAACAATAACAAAAAGTTTATCTTACGTGTAATTATTATTCTGCTTTAATAGTTTCAATAAAATTTGTTAAATGCTGTTTAAAAGGTTTTATTTTGACGTTTATAAAATGACAAAATCATTTTCATGGTTTGTTTAAATTAAAAACACCACATTAGTACAAATTTTATGAACATGTTCAATTTTATTGTATACCCCTTAGGAACTCAGTGAATCATAAGAAACTTTTCTCATGTTCAATTGTTAAATATAAGAATAAAATAACATAAGACATTCTTAAAACGCATGTTTGTTTCATTGTTGTCTACTCTGTATTCTTTCTTTTTTTCTTCTTCTTTTGAGATGCGGTATACTTAATAGTTTCCAAAAAGGTCACCCTCAGCTCGATGCCGATCAATTGATGGAGTCTGTGAATTTTCCCCAAACCACATTTTTCAAAAAATGTAAAATATAGATAAACAAAACAGACAAATGGAAACAGCAAAAGCTTGAATGAAAAAAAGATGTTGGAGAAAAAGAAGCAAAAGAAAATATTGTCCCTTTCTCTAAAATATTTATTTAAATAAAAATTCTTTAGTGATGTAATTATATACTCGAATGAGAGTTCCATTTTTACATTGTTTCTAAAATCATTATTTATACAACAAATATAATTATATACCACATCATTTTCGCAACACGAAACTACGTTCTTTTTATTAAAATGAAAGAATGATAAATCTGTGCAAAGTGTTTTCTAATTTTCTTTCTTTCATGAAAAATCACATGAAAATTAGAAAAAAATAGAAACTATGTCGTTTAGAATTTTAATCGAAATCTATTGCATTGTTTTAGGACATAAAATATTCATCTCATTATTCATAATATTCTCATTATTCATTATAAATAAAAAATACTATACTCTCATGAGAGATTTTTTTTAAACGTAGAATTTTATTGAACACTTTTCCTCTAAATGAATTAAATATTTGATTTAATGTTTTAGAAGTGTTGAAATAATTTCTTATTATTTCACTAAAACGTTAAAATATATTTTTTATAATATTCTTTCCATATCATATAAATACTAAAATATGTATGCAGCAAGATTTAACTAACCAAAAAATTACTATGTAAATTATATAGACAAAAAACATTGCATTTTTTAAAAATCAGATAGCGCATTTTGATCAATTATTAAAATCAAGTTTTTGTTGTGCAAGCTTTTGTCAATTCTAAGCTTTTGTTTGTACTCTGATTATAAAAAAGAAAATATTTTAATAAAATTTGATTAGTGCATGTTAAATGTCTGTTAATTAATTATTGATCTGTTCTATTTTCCCTATGCCAAAGTTCTCAGTTAATCATATAATTCTTTCCAAGCTGTCCTGCGGCAGAATCGTGGCGACACGGCGACATTGTCGCAGTACGTTACTGAGTTCTTGCAGAAAGATTTTTCCTTTGGGAAATAAAAAACTTAAAAAATGCTTGTGATTTTTCTATTCTCATTTGAGAATGATGAAAAATAAATAGTAATGAAGTAAAAAGTTTTGGTTTTCTTTTGTACAGAAATTTTCATTCTATTTTTTTATGCAATTATTACCATTGATTTACAAATAACTTTTAAAATCAAATATTTTTAGTACTGTATTATTTATTACAACAACTGAATCTCAAAATGAAAACACGCATTTAGTAACCCATTTTTGAAGAGTCCGATTTGCAGGGTTTTGCCATTGATCTTTTTTTTTTTCGGTAGTTACTGCTAAGGATTTTATGATTTTTTTCAGTGTGATGATGACTTACAAAAGACAAGGAAAAATTAATTTGTGTCTTTTCATGTATATTTGTTATTTTTAAAAGTATCTTGCAGAAAGATATTAGTATTAGAGAGGTATGTCGCAGAAAGCCCGAAAAAATTCTGCCACTGGGCCAAGCTGCCCGTTGGTCATAAAGGTCACTAGTTGGTCAAGATGGTTACTTATGGAGATTAACTCTTACAATAAATGCTTTGATCATTTTTTACAAAATTTCATTTGATTCTTTTTCGCGATTTTTATTTTATTATGCAATACTTTAAAATTTCAGTTTATTTTAACTTAAACTATGAAATGTTTTTACAGTATGAATTCCATTAAACGCAGTATTGTAAAACTGTAAAGCATCGCCAAAGGAAAAACGAATTTCTTAAAAAATCGCAATAACTAGTTATGTGAGACTTTTTTTTAAAAGTTTGAAACTTTAAATGATAAATTTATCTTTTTCCACTGTCATTGTAGATTTGAAGAAAGTTGAAAAAGCTGTCAATTTCTAATTAAAAACATATTATTAATATGTTTCTAATACAGGACACTTAATTTTCTATTGCTTTAAGAGTTTATATAAATTACACTTCCATATTATTTTATAACGCTGAATATCAGATATTGATGAGGTTCTTCATAGAGTAATGGTTCCCCCTAAGTATAACGTTAAAGCTGTTTGAGTTTCAGAGCACATGAGCGCAAATTTTCTTACTATTCACTGTGTCCCTAAGGGGAATAAAATAACTGGCGTTAAAGTTAAGGTAAGACATACTTTACGCAAAATATCTCGATTATGAAGCAAAATGCAAAATTAATAATGTTGAGAAGATAAACGTTTTCAAAGTACACCTCTGTATGTTAATTGTACTGTTTAGAGGCTTAGTTGTAGGATACTTATTTTTAATACAGTATGATTTTTCCATTACTTATCGAAATTTAATTATTAAGGCTATACTTATTATAAAAATGATTAACTAAACTAAAATAATAATGATGCTCTTTGTAATAACAGTGAAATATTTTTCAAAATAGCATGTTTAGTATTTGAGGAAAGCTGAAACTTGCGCGAAACATATTTTAAATTCTAAAATTCAGAAAAACTTTACGAAAATAAAGTTATTTGAAACTAAGTTCTTTTAAAACACTTCAGCAGATTATTTTTTTTGTTTCTCTAGAATTTCAAACTGAACAAACGCAAACGCATTCGATTGATTTTGCGTTCGAAATCTTAACTTTTTCAAAGTAGAGCATTCTACGTATGCGTCATTTATCATCGGTTATTGAGAGATTTTTCCAGTTAAATTGGAATTTGTGTCAAACGTTTTGAAAAATGATTTCTAAAGCAAAAAAGTTTTTCATGTAGGTTTTAACTACAGCTTGTGTACCGCATAATTCTTATACGAACTGAAAATGTAAATATATACGCATAGAAGAAAACTTGTTTTTAAAAGTTTATAAGACTTAGAAACTTTTATATTATTAATAGTTTGAAAGTTTGATTCATAAATGCATATTATGAAACTGCTTATTCCATAATTTATATTTTATAAAAGAAATTCTCGGAATATAATTTGGGATTGAACCACATATCCTTATCAATTATCTTACGTCATAACTTTGCATAGAATGAACAATTCGCATGAAAGAATAATTTTAAGATATAATCTGCAATACTTTGTTAGTTTTTTTTACTAATTTGAATATTATTATTTATTACATTAAAATGATGCATTACATTGATACATTTAGATTTTTCATTTTAATTACGTTAAAACAATTCAAACGTTAAATAAAATAATAAAAAGTAATAAGTATTTTCTAAAAGTTATTTTTTGTGTGGATTTATTTTTGGATAAACGAATTTTATAATTGTATGCAAAATATTTCGTTTAAAAATTTCTCAAATTATAGCGAAATACGCAAAGTGTAAAATTAACACTAAGGAGTCCAAACTTCGGGGTGCTCTCCCGACCAAACTATTAGGACCATATTTCCCAGATTACGGCTAGCACCTTTATTTTTCAGGTCGAAAACCTAGACACGTCAAGAAAAGTTATGTTTATTTAGAGAAATTACGTTTTTGTGTTTGTTTTCGTAATTAAAGTATCGTCTTCCCAAATTCATTAGCATATTTGAGGACTCCCTCCTCAAATCATTAATATTGAGTCCTAGAACGTGAAAATCTGATCACTAAATCAAAAGTTATTAATGTTTTTTTTTCGGTGCACTGGACGCATTCTTAATACTAATAGGTTTAAAAAGTGCAAAATCTATGACATAAAATACCCCAAGAATTTTTTATTTATTTATTTCATAAAAAATTTTTATTTCGTAATTAATAAATCAAATATAAAAGAAATAATTTTGAAAATAAATTAAAAACATCTCTGAATACATTCTTCTCCTTTTTTTTTTACCAAAATTAATTATTTTCAGAAAATCTGTTTTTGTTTCTGGGTGGGAATTGATTGTGCTGCTAAAGCAAATGGTTGTTGACATTTACTGTTATTTATTAATGCATTTTCGGTTTTTCCTCGAAAACTATCTCCATCCGTTTTGTTAAAAGCACAATATTCAGTGATAATTTCCATTCCAGCGCTCTTAAAAGATGTTTTTAAACAATTCTTCCCATTTTTACTAGAACAAGTGTTAATATTTCACTTTTATGCAAACTTATTTTTCCAAAAGGTGAGTTTTTATGAAGAATTCTTGAGTTGAAATTAGTGTGTTGTGGTCTTAGAAATATGTTATTATCTTTAATTTGCAATATAAATTAGAACCTTGGATACAATACATAGTATACTGATGTTCAATTTTATGAAGAAATAATGAAAATTAAGAAGTATTTCTTTTAATTCATAAATAAATAAATACTTTATCTGAAACAACAGTAATAAAGTTATTTTTAGTATGTTTACGAAGCATTAATTATTTTTATTTATTTCACCGAAAAAGTTGACCCAAAATGTTAAACTTTTTTTTAAAATTTTTTATTTATTTTTTTATTTTTTCGTTTTGCTTGCTGATACGTAACTTTGCAATAAAGTTAAGGCATCATTTAAAAAAATATATATTAAACTTTTAAACATACTTTTTACTATATGAAAAATTATTAACCTTGCAGACATTGAATCTAAAACATTTTATGTGTAACATAATTTTTTTCTTAAAAGTCTAGTTTTCATTATTCAAAAATATAAATAAAAACTTTAAATGCGCATACAGTACTATTCAGTATTCAGTTATAATAATACAATTAATTGAAAATTAAAATTTCTTTTGCATAAACATCATAATTTAGTGATAATTACGTTTTAAGATTATATGCTATGATACTTAAGGTGTTCCTAACTCATAGTTGGTGAGTCAAAAATTCCTGGGAAATCAAAAACAAGTACTTCTTACTTTAAATTTTTATTTTTATTTTAAATTAAAAGAGAGCCTATTAATGTCTGCGTCATTTCATAAAAAGAGAGTAAACATTATAAAACAGTGTTTTGGAAACATTATAAAATAATGTTAGTAAACATTAAAAAAAATTAATTAAGGGAACATACTCAAGACTAGCAAATAATTTGTTCATTATTACGCTTAAAAGTTGTTTATAAATGAATTAACTTTCGTTTTATATCCATCGTTTGCCTTTTCGTATATTAATTATCCAAAACATATAGTATTAAAAATTTGAGTACTTTTTGAGGAAGAAAAAAACATTTTCATTACATCATGTTTCGAGAAAATAAAATTTTATAACTTTCGAAAAAATTAATTAGTTTTTTGAATTCCCTCAAAGAATTTATCTTATAAAAAAAGCATCAATTATACATTAAAATATAGAATATAAAAAAAAATATTTGTTTCTATTTTTCAGCTCACAAAAATAAACACAGTTTAATTTTTACTGAATATTTTTGTGAAACGATTTATTACTCGTCTGATTTCAATTTATTCATTTTAAAATATCATTTTTAATTTTCTTATTGATTTATTTTTTCTCGTCTGCGTTTCAGTTTTAACAGCTCCACATGGAATGAAGTAAAGTGAAATTGAAGTGAGAAAAATAAGAATTTTAAATGGAAGGATTTGTGAAACAAAAATATTCCTTTGAACATTAGCGAAATAAAATAGTTTTTGGGATGTTTTTTAAAAAAATGGAAGAATCGTTTGAACTGAGACAGAAAATAAATCTAAATTGACTTCACTGAAAAAAGTTAGAATGGTACACTTTCCAATTCTGCGAAAAATGTTTTTTGGAAAACCTACGCGTGAGTATTTTATTATATATTTCGAAATATACATTAAAAATTCTATTTAAGATATCTTGATATATGTTGTATGAAATAATTCAAAGTTCCATTTAAGACTATATAGTTCTTTAATTAACTGAAATATAAGAAAATATACTATACATATTAAAACCAAAAATAAAATATTTAGTACATGGTTTTAAGGGTTTGCAGTCACAGTTATTAACTCTTTTTAGTATATAATGTAAGGATTGCTAAGTTGAATGTGAAAAGAATATCTTTATTATAAAATAAAGAAGTCGCCTTGTGCGTTGTAACATAGGTCATATCGTTTAGGTAGCAAGTCTATGCTTTTGCTGTAGAAAGGGAGACAAATCTGGACTGCAGGGCGGGTGTTTCGGCATTTCCCAACTGGAATTTTGTAAGGGAGTTTGTGTCTCATGGGAGACTTGTTGAGGGCATTACATGGAGATTACTTTTAATTGCTTTCCGTTGCTTTGTCAGAGTATTGTGTTGAATTGATAGAGCAGAACATCAATCGTTTTCGCGATTTGGACGCATTCATATATATTACGACTTTACTTTCGATCAATTTCCCCAACAGCTTTCACTGTTGAACACAGTTTGCAGTTTACACCTCCTACAGCCCTTTATATACGTGTTCGATGGCGCGGCTATATCTGCTGTCATTTTGGCACAATCGCTTGTATCCACTTATTATTTGGGATCCTTATACTCTATTTTAATAAATGTTGTGAATTTGCATATTTATTTAAGACAGTTAGGTCAAGTTTAGACCACCTTTAACTTGCTCTCTGGCTTAATACTGAAAATGTCCTAAAAGTGAAAATGACATAAAATGCAATAGTGGTGAAAAATTTTTGGAACATTAAAAGGGTTTGCGATTAAATTTTTTAATATTTAATTACACTGCTAGTGTTTCAACATCTGGAGACTCTTGTGATGAACTTTTCAGTGAAGTTACGATTTGAAGTTGCACAGCTACCCATGATGAGAAGTGTAATTGCATGTCAATAGGTGTTTATTTGCTTTCAGCAACAATCACACTACACGTTGAGAAAATACTTGTAAAAAGATCACGTTTGTTTCACAAATGCCATGAATCTAATAAACTTTATAGTTATAATTCTAGTGTAGATTTTGGTATAAAATGTATATAACAAATATACGCTTTGAGATTTGAAAAAAAAATATTTTTATATTGTGCATTACTTGTTAATGTACTTATGCATGACTTGTTAATGTAAACTAAAGTAGTAATTTTCTCTAATGTAACAATTAAACTGCTACTGATGTTTGGTTATCATAAAATTAGTCATAAGAAATGTACAATCGTACCTTCTATTTAAAATAGTAGAATAATAACCTAAAAATTGAAAATATTTTGAAATATTTTGCTATCCATATTGGCAACAACTATTGCTACGAATTATAGATCATTCAATCTATTTCTAATGCACTGTAAAAAGTTGAAGGTACCTTCAACTATTTACAACTATTATACTATTTTTATGTTGAACTGATTTTGTCTTATTTCAGCAAAGTTTTAATACTTTTATAGAAAATAATAATCGAGAAAATCTTACTTTAAATAACGATCTTATTAAACATTATTGGCTTTTAACAATACATAATACCTTATTTCGCAACATTTTATGACAAACATGTTGTATTGTGTCCTATTTTTACAATTGCATTTACAGTATTAATACTCATATCATTTAAAAAAATGGATAGTTTATTAAGAAAGAATACGAATCAAATAATGGACATAAGAATCTGTTACTCTGTGTGTAGCATTCATAAGATCCATTTTTGCATAAAATTTTATACAGTGATTTTTTATTTAATTTTTTATATTTATTTAGTTAGAGTGACTTGGTAACTTTATAGTAAATATTACAGTTAAAATCAGAGTTTATCAGATGTTATGTTTCGTAAAATATTTTGATAAAAATAGATTTTACAGAGGGAAAAATAATTTACTAAAAATATCGTACTGTACTGTAATGGCATTTCGATAAGCAAAAGTGAGAATTCTAATAATACGCACTAAAATTTACGAAATTGAACGTATTAAAATAATTTATTTAGTAATTTTTCCATTTGTTTTGGCTATGGCTTATTTTCTATTTTATTTCCTATCTTCAGACATTCAATACAAAATACTATATAAAAATAGGTTTCATGCTATACTCTGAAGAATCACAATTAAATCTCCTTGCTAACCTTTTTTTACCGAAAGTATTACCTATTTTATTTGATTAAATTATTTGATAATTTTAAAACCTTAATGATAATGTATTTCCTCAAGTACACTGTAAAAAAATTCTGTTCTATTTCTAGCAGCATAGTTACCAGAGATTTTCAACATGCTACGGAAAAAACACGCTGACAAAAATTTTCTGCAGCAAAACACTGTAAAAATATCTGTACACACAAGATATTTTCCGTAAGTCAGGGTACGGCAGAGAAATTTCGGATGAAGTTAGCTGTATACCCTCTAGTTTGGATAGTGAAACAGATTTCTAAAAGTTTGATTAGTTTTTTAATTTCTCATTTTTTTGCGATTTTTTAGATATCGAGAACCACTACGTTTAAAAAAATTGTCGCAGAACTTATATATTTTTTCTATCGTTAAGTTCAGACGTTCCAAAGCGGGATTCGAACCCGGGACTTTTCTCATATGAGACTAACTATTTCTCAACCATAAAAGCCCGAAGTTTTTAATGTTTCAAATTATTCGTTGCCACTTTGATACTAAAGTTTTTCATATTCAAAACTGAAAAAATTTGTATTCACAAATATAATCTGTATCAATGGTTACAGATTTTATTTGTTAGTAGAAAAAATGCCTACTTTGACAGATTACGATGAAGTTTAACAGCAAATATCTGTTGTTTTAGAGGAAACAAATTTTCTGTTTAAAAGTTATGGATTTATTATGTTTTTCAGAGAAATTATCTACAGTGTAGGATAAAGAAAGAAACTTATAAGGAAGTATTCCGGTAAGTTTTATTTAAAATGTAATTCTTAGGCCTTATAATGTGCCATAATACTCCGAAAAGTTATTCGTAACATTCTCGGGTCAACCTGTTCTCTAGAAATATGTACCACAAGAAGAAAATTTGAATTAAATTTATTGTTTTAGATTAAATTTTACACATGGAAAAACAAATTTTTTTGTAAATAGTTTTAATGAGGTGTTTCTGTGCCTCATAAAATTCTATAGAATAATAATTACCTGAAATAATTTATATTTAAAGACTGAATATTAACTAGAATTTTGAAGATTCCCTATACGTTTTATCTCAGAGCTTTAGTGACTCTTGTAAAAGCAAGGCTATTTCCATTACGAGTACTTAATATTTCTCATTTAAATATCGATTTCCGTAGGGAATTGTGAACTTTGGATTACCATTCATTTTTTTTGAAGGAATAATGATGAGCCTTGTAACTAATGGGACGAAATTTCATATCATTATAGAACTCAATGATGAAAGTATGAAAAAAAGAATTATATATTTTTTTTCTTAAATATGTTAAAATTCTTATAAATGAAACGAAAAAAACACAGAAATAAAAGTAAACAATTAGTTTGAATTTTCTGCTAGAAAAAAGTCTTTAATTTAAAACAGTTATTAATATTTTACGTCGAAAAAAATTTTTTTTTTAAAAATTGATTTTTTAAGATATTTTTTTCTGTTTCCGAACAGTTTTATATAAAAGTCAAATGCTTAAAACCATTCTAATCTAACAAAAAAATCATTCAAGGGTGATTGTGGGCCCCAACTCAAAAATCCTGAAAATTTCTTGAGTAAAATCATCCAAAAAATTAATATCTTTATAAATTTAAATCATTGATGTTTTCAAAACAAGATATTCTAAGTGAATTATATGCAGCAGAATTTAAATGAATAATTATGTATAAGTTTACTTTTATCTCTATAATCACATTGTTTATTCTACCAGGAAAAATATTTACAAATGAAATATAAAGTATAAATTCTAGTTCTAATATGTTTAAATAAAATATACAAGAATTTTTATATATAAATGCGATCTATGATTTCTTGAAACTTCTGGACTTTGGATTTCCGGTAACTTTCGGACAGCGGTTAGCGAAAAATCTGGAAATCCGGATTTTTTTCCGGAACACAATCACCCCTGCACTACACATTGGTTTTGAAAATGCTTGATTGTTTCCTTGTGGAAATTGATAAATTTTGTACATTTTTTGAGACGATGGATAAAAAGAGAAAAGTGTATGGAATTGTGGGTAAAAGAATATATTCTCATAAAAGTTCCGAAGTGCTTTGGTGCTGAAAAATTGCCTGAAATAATAAAACGGCATAAAAAATTTATTAAATTTTTTAAAATCTTTCTAAAACTTTTGAAATAAACTCACACCAATAACTCAATTTTTTTTTAAAGTTCGTAGGTTATAAGTTAAAATCTAATCAATGAGTTAATTGTGTATGCTTGTGCAACACAATTAACGTATTAACAATTTGTAACAATTTGTTTTTGGAGAAAATATCCACTATACGTATTAATCTATTTTTCGTAATTTGCACGTGCGTCATGCCTGTTGAGGGAGAAAAACATTGTTAAGAAGAGAGAAAACTTTTTTGACCATTATTAAATTGAAAATTAAAAAGAATACCAATTATTAGAAATTCTTTTTTGCATGTTCTGTAAAAAACTCCCGATAAAATTACGATAAAAAGTACGAAAACTCAAAGTGCCTGTACTTTTTAGCATTAAATTCAATTTCACCTCAATCTGATATACCGTAACTTTTGAAGTAATAATTACCGAAATATCACTGAATTACTCTAACTAAATGAATATTACTTTAAAAATTACGGTAAAGTATTTTACAATATTTACAATAAAATTGGATTTTTGGATTTTACGGATAATGCACACATAGTGCCGGTACCTTATATCGTAATTTGATTCGGAATTTCTCACAGTGAGGAGTTATCTTTCATTAGTTAAATGTTAGAATAGTCCTAAAAAATCCCGAAACCATTTAATAATGAAATAAAAATTATAAAGTTATTTCAAATATATATATATATATATATTTATGCGTGCTAACAAAAATTCGTCCGATTTGACGGGAAAAGTGTGTATCCCCCTCCAGCCATGGGGAGGGGCCGAGACGTCTGCCTTTAGCATCAATTACTAAATAAAAAATCAGTGCAGAAAATAGTTTCTTCATTCCTGTAATCAGTAATTTTGACAANATATATATATATATAATAAAAAGGTGAGACAAGCAAAAAGTGAACTTAGCATTTAGAAGTCGAAACCTTAAATTTCTTTCCAAACTAAATTAATTATTGAGATCATAACTTTTTGATTGCTGCCCCCTTTTACATTCGAAAGACAAGAATCTAAATCTCGAGAAAAAATAGGTAATTTTATTCAGAGAAAGTATATTTTTGCAACACAACATTGTATAACATTTACATTGTATTTTACTACATAATGTAAAGCACTAATTAATTGGCATATTTAGGATCATTCCTTCAAACAATTAAGATATTTTACACGAATCTCCGATCATTAAAATAAAAGATAATTAAAGTGATATTTTATTTTTCGCCACACTACAAATTGTTCTGTTGTTTAAAATCTGAAAAGGAATATTATTATGCAGTTTATTTCCGATTTTCATCTGAAAATCGTTATTTACTAATAAAACAATAAATAAATAAAACAATACTCAGTAACAGTTTGGTTTAATAGCATGTTTGTTGAGTAGTTACATTCATTAGTCATTGGGCTCCGCAATTCATTGTAAACATATGCGAATCATATGATCGCTAAATTTTCCATATGCATTTTTGCACGCTTAACTCAGAAATTCGAACAATTTACAAAAAATAAATTGAAAACTCAATTTTAAACTAACTCAATTTTTCCGCCGTTCATTTATTTTTTTAAAGTTATTTTTTTTAGTTGAAGCATTCTATTGCGTTCAAATTATGACCTTTACACAATTTCATACCGAGCATAAACTTTTATAAATTAAAGTGAAGAATATTTTATATGCCTACATATTTCTGACAATAAAAAACTGCAGGAAGTTTCTTTTCATGGGACAATGTCCTCTTTGGGTCAATACGTATAATATTTGTTTTTAATTCAATTGGAAATTTACTTTCTAAAACTTTTTCGTCACTTCCTAAATTCAGTCAAACAGACTTATAGCCCTCAGAGAGGATTGGAACAGTTTGAACTATACTTTTCTAACACAACTCTTATTGATTTAGCTGAAATGTTCGATTGTCTTAAAAAATTTACTTTTTCTCGCTCTAGACTTATAGATAGAGACAGACTATGACAAATTACATTAACGATTTCATTCGAAACTTTGCGAAAAGGTATGGGAGCACAGGGAAAAAGAGTATGGTTAAAACTATCGGAATATGGTAAAATTTATTAATTTCTGCCTCTATGGGAACACCAAAGAACTTGTTAATTTACCCCTAGGCTCTTAGGTAAGGATTTTGATGAAATTAATATATTGTTTTATAATATGTGATAAAATTTTGTATACGTAATTATTTATTTAGTAAATTTTGGTAATTTTTTCACGATACCTTGGAATATGGCAAAAAACATTTATTCAGCTAAATTTATTTTTCAATTTCGTATTTTTTACTAAATGTGAAGAAATAAGAGCTAAAACTAGAATTTCTGGTAAACAGTTTACATATAAAGGGAAAAAGTACCAAATGTATGGTTTAAATACCGCATATTTTGGTTTTATTAACCAGAATTATAGTTTTCTGTACCAAATATATCATTCCCATATCATTTTACTGGAAATGTTTTCCGCGTACTAAAAAGTCACTCAAAGAAAAGAAAAATTGCAAATATTTCGCTTAACAAACGCTAAAATTTTAGTAGCTCATCTTACATAAATCAAACGTAATAATGATTCAAAATTATGTAAAACGATCCTTTTTTTAAGTGCTAAAATTTTAAATGCTATAAAATTGACATTTCTTAAACTTCGATACAATAAAATCACGTGAGACTGTTTCTATAAGAAGTATAGAAACTAACTATTCTCTCTTAAAAGAAAAACTTAAATGTGTTTTAATATTTGACCCTTTTTCTTATATATTTTAAGTAAAGGACTTTAATTAAACCACTTTCTAAAAACGTATGTAACTATAATTTATCAAAAATTTATTTTATAGAAGAATGCATTTTATAGATTATTTTAATCGCGTTAAAATTTTTTAATAGTTTAAGAAATATTAATCACGTTATAGTGCACTGAGCAAATGCCATCAAAACTAATTGGATTTCGCTGTAAAATTTTTTAGTTTAAATCAATGGGCAAAATTTAAGTTATTTAATACTTCAAATTTATTTAAGAAGTATTAAATAACTAATTCTCACCTTAATTTTTTTTAAAATTACTTTAAATCGCGACATTTCAATTCAAATTTTACTTCAAATTATATCGCTAAAATTATAAATATCATTTTAACTTGGAATAAATTTCTTTAATTATTATAAAAATTGAATACTATGAAATATCCAATTTTTATACTGACATTCATTTTACATTTACAAGGATCTTTATTCTCTCTTTTATCCTTTGCATTATATAAAAATTTCTAGTTATTTTGGTATATTTCTTTCTTCTAAGAAACTTACAGTCAGTTTCTTTTAGGAAAGGAATGTTATGAAAATTCGATATTTTTTCGTCTTTCTTAATCTATGCCTTATATACAATTTATAATTTGCTTTCTCGTATAATGTTTACAATAAGTGTCTTTAACGAAAGGAATATTATAACAATTGGATTCTATAAAATATTCCAGTTTTTATGATGACATTAATCTGAAATTTACCACTATCTCTATTCCCTATTTCATCATATGCATTACATAGGATTTATTATTTATTTAGTATTTTTCTTTCTCGCAAAATGCTTGCAATTAGTTTCGTTAAAGAAAAGAATATTATAAAAATTGAATACTATGTAACATCCATATTTTCTGAAAACGCTAATCATATATTTACCACGATTTTTATTTTCTCTCTTATTCTATGCTATATGTGAAAATTTATAATGGTTTTGGTATGCTTCTTTCTCGTAAAATGCTTAAAATAAATTTCTTTAATAAAAAGAATATTCTAGAACTTAAATGTTATTAAATATCCCATTCTTAAGAAATTTTATTCCACTAAGTCCATATTTCCCTGAAATATATCTTTCTCTTCAAAAAGCTTTCAAGAAGTATCATTGAGGCAAAGGAAGATGGTATTTTAAAGTCTGTTTTAAACTTTAATTCCTTGGTTCCCTGTCACGGCTTTCACTCTGAAAGAAACTCTAAATTGACATTTCTCGGTTGTTATTTCCTCCTCAAAGTCTAAATTTTAACTCGTTGAAAGATATGTAGTTTTCTTAACTTCTGAACATTATCGGAAGTAGCACATAACCAGTTAAACTAAAGTACTTACACTGTTTCATTTTATTCAGAAAACTTAAAGACTTTAAGTTTGATTACTTTACATAATGTGTAAATTATTACACCAATAGAAATTTTGGTGCAATATTTGTTGCAATCTTAATGCTATTTGAATGCTTCTTATATGAATACTATGATTAGACTTGGTTCAATTTAAAAATATTTATATATATATATATATAATAACAGGGCTACATCCCTGTTATCATTGTTNTCATCGGTGTGCCTTGCTTGCGGGAAGTCCATTTCTTTTTGTTTGAGCCCATGTGAAATAGTGTGGTACTTCTGAACAGAGTAATGTCTGTGCAAAGGCATCAAACGCATCCGCACGATTACACAATTCAAAAAAATTCGGTGAGTGTAGTTCTTGGTGGATTTATAGCTCTGTCAATCGCTGTCTCGTTCGTGAAATATACGCGCTGACCGTTTTCAAGATGGACGGCTAAATGACTAACGGTAGGATCATGAATAGGGAATCCAAAGTTGCGACAAACAGCTTCATTGGAGCTGATGTACCGGCCAATTTGGTAGAGCGTTATTTCGTCGTTGTTATTCACTGGAAAAGCGGTCACATTGGTATTTTCAACTCGAAATACTGCCATATCACTGCCTTTATTCACATACTTGCAAATATATTTGATGCTCTTCTTTTAAGGGCGAGCATAAGTATTAGAGTTTAAAGTGAATTGTTGCAACGTGCGTGAATATTACTTTTTGATTTATCAGGTTTCTATGTCTAGTTTGGATTGGAATATGATTAAATAAAGATATATTTAAAAAATACGTTAAATCTGTCCAAAAAATGAAAAAAAAATTAGTTATAAACCTATTCTCATACCTACTGAATATACATATAAAATTTCATCAAAATCGATCCAGCCGTTTAGGAGGAGTTTAACCACTAAAACTGTGACAAGAGATTTTTATATATATATATATATATATATACCGAAATATTAACCATCAGCAATATTTCTCAGCAATATTCCATTCTTCTTTATCAATTACAGTCGATTCTCAGTCAGGTCCCTATTTGTCCAGACAAATATTCCTTAAATATAGTGGTATTTGAAGTATTGTCTCCAGAGAAATGAATAAAATCTCAAGTAAAAATTTGATTCATTAAATTAAGAATTAGTATATTTAAAAAAAAATGGTCATATCCAAAATATACAAATCATAAAGAAAATAAAATCCCCAAAGGGATCAATACTAAACACTCTCCAACACCGAGAATTTTTGATAGCATGAATGATGTTTAACGGTTGGGACTGGAATGCCAGCAAGGGCACCCCCAGTAGCCACACATTTGAAAATGCAAGTGAATGAATTTATTCCTAACAGACGCAGAAGCATGGAGAGGAGATACCAAATTGGCGAATTATCGAAGCATAACATGGCCAAAATAAAGCCAACCCCGCATAATTAGTATTAGGTTTGAAAATACCTTGGCGATCTCGAATCGCCAACGAAACTGTGAAAATTATTATAACCATGTGAACTGAAATATTTTTGCAGTAAGAAATTAATAATAATGAGTTATAAATAGATTTTTGATTTCAATTAGGACTGATAATGAATAAATGAGTCTACATTAGTATTGAAATTAGAAGTTAGCCGTTACATTGATCGATAAGAAAAGATACATTAATCGTTACATTGATCGATAAGAAAAAATATTTTATGTTTGCTTTCATAAAGATTCACTCATTGATTTAATTTTAATATAATTTGATTAATATGATTGGAAAAATAAAGTTTAAGTAATTAAAGATATTTTTAAGGTAGGAAATATGTAATGCCAATTGTGGCATTGCACACTTTTATTTGATTTTCACACCTTTTACGAATTTATGTTAAAAAAAAAAAGAGATAAAATATTTTTCAGATATTGATCAAAATTTTCAAACGCTGTAATTTATAATTGTGTTAATAGGAAATCAAGTAATTCCATAAATTTTTGCTTCAAATATACTTTCCAAGCATCATATCACAGAAATAGAATCGCAACGTATGTGGAAAAAAAAATTTGACTAAAACTGCCGTACTGTGTAGTAATGAAATTTCTGGTAAAAAAAAAACTAAATGAATAAAATAAAATTTAAAAAAAACATAATTCAGCTAATAAAAACCAATGTATATGGTATTTGTTGTTGTTGTTGTCGTAGACCATTATGGCAAGGGGAGCGAATGATCTTGTTTTCCAGTAACGCCATCTATGGCCAAGAATTCGACTTCTGCCACACCGATATGCCACACCTGTTTATAGAGCAGTCCCATTCATACATGCATTCCTTCATCCACAGATCGTAATCTTGACATGAACCAGAGAACGATCAGTTTCCAATTCAGTACCCTGATAGTTATAATTTGTTATGGGAATATGGAGGATTTTGTGATCCAACAGATTTAGCGAGCACAACTCACCATTTACTACACGGTGAGTCTTCGGCCGACTGGATTCGAACTTCCGTTCCTAAGGACGTGAGTCTAGCTGCCTGACAACCAGGCTATCCCAGGCCTTTTTATGATGTTTAAATTATTCATTTGGTAAATTTTCCGTTCATATGGCAACAGCATACAGAAAATTCAGAATTTCAAAATTATAGCTCTTATTACCACACATTTAAGACAAAATACAAAACTGAAAGTTAAGCTTAGCCTAATAAATGATGATTTTTAAGCCATGCCCAAAATTATAATAAAATTACCAAATTTTACCAAATTTATTACGTTTTATTACATATTATAAAACCTTAATTTATTGATAATTTCACAAAAACCATTATCAAACTACATCGGATAAACTACTAAGTTTTCTAACGCTCCAAAAAAGCCAGAAACACTATATTTAGGCCATTTTTTTTGTCTAAAGTGTATATAAATTGGATGTAATGTATATACATATATAATAAAAGCTTTAACAGGAAATTTGTGTAGTATTTTATAAAAAGGTACCGGCATATGCACAATGTTAGACAAAAAAAAACACAAATATACAATGAACGAGTGAAGTGAACTTGATTCGTCAAACAATTCGAAAAAAAACTGCCCAACTTCTGGAATTAGCGAACGCAGCGAGCAGGTTGTAAAGTCGCCTGACTTAAAAAATTACTATTATTTATGTAAATATTTAATTTGTGTATCTTTCATATCACACTGGTATTTTCTCCAAGTAAAAAAACATTAAAATTTTCTCCTGCGGTGATGACTCATGACATATAGCATTCGCCTTCCAACGACATGACTCAGGTTCAAATCCCAATGAAGGCTGGTAGATACGAAATCTCCCGGCTCTCACAGACCATAGTGCTGACGTAAAATATGAGTGGTAGGTGGATCATGGAATAGAATCCCTTTGCCATCGCTCTAACTGTGAGAGATTTTCTTCGTTTTTCTCTTCGTGTAACACAAATGCCGGTTAGTCCCATCAAGAAGTCCTCCACGTAGGTTATTTCGTCTCAATGCCTGAGCTAGAATTTCCCTTGTCTTCCGGGTTTGGTTCAAAATTACGAGTCTACGGAGTTGGTCCTTGATGGTCGTAAGCTCAGAATCGGGTAAGCTGTTCAACGCAGTTATAAAATAAAATAATATAAAATAAAACTTCCATTTACATGCTTGTGTTATACTATTTGAAAAAATTGTTTTTATTTTAATCGAAACTCTTGATAGAAATAATTTTAAGTAAGCAATGGGGGGTCTTTCCAGTTGATTATCTTATTAGAGAAGATAAACAAACTACTCAGATTATTTTAATTTCACGAATAATAGCCACGATTAAATGCCACTCTCTATTTCAAATTGGCATTCTCCGAATTCTCCCAATCCGATAATTTAGCCAGAGTTCTTAAGTAAATTGATTCTTAAATTTGGGCATTTTCCACTTCAAAGAATGTTCGAATTCCCCAAGGAAAGATTTTCTTCATTGCTAGGAGTCAGTTGTAGCTAGAAATATTCTCTACTTTAAAAACAGTTCTAATCTTGCAACTATCAAAGCTGAAATTCCAGCTCATTTCATTTGGATAAAAATGTCAAATAAAATAGATAATTGTGGCATAGATTCACGATTTATTTTATTGTTACGACGAAATACTTCAACAAAGAAAGTTGCTTTGTAGATACATTTTAATAGAACATTTTATATTTAAAAGTCTGGAAGTTTTATTACTTTTTTCTGACTGAGATAAAGTTTGAGCTTTAATATAATTAAAATTTTGATTCAGAACAATTTTTACATTGTAAGAAGATAATGCTTTTGGTTAAAAGTAATTTCAAGTACATTTAAAAGAAATCAACCTGAAATGTTTGAACATTGTCTTATTTATTCAATTTCTTTAAGTTAAAAATATTTCATACTAATACTTTTTATCATTGTTTTATGTGTCTGCAAAGGTGGAATCTTGCATTTCAAATTTCGACCAAAATCATACTAGCTATTTATATATTATTGTTATTTTTATTATTACCTTCGTTCAGCAGCCGAACCAATTTCGAGTCGCTGGCTACCTATGTTCTTGTAATTTTGAACCTAATCCAGAAGACAAGGGAACTCCTAGATTAAGTATTGGGAGAAATTTGCTTTCGTGGAGGACTTGTTGATGGGCCTAACCAGCATTTGCCTTACATGGAGAGGAAAACCACGAAAATCTTCCACTGTTAGTTTGACGGCAAGGGGACTCTAACCAAAGATCCGTCAACCACTGAGGATATTTTACATTAGCACTGGGGTTGGTGCGAGCTGGGTGAGGAATTTGTATCTATCGGTCAGCCACGGCTGGGATTTGAACCCGGTTCACTTCATTGACAGGCAAATGCTCTATTCCCTGAGCCACCACGGCTCTAGCTATCTAATCAAATTTTAACTAGACTTTTGGGATAGATTATAGTATAAAAGTTTTAATCATTTCTTCACTAGTGCCAGCAAATATATATACTGCATAGATAATTTATCCTCTATCAAAGTTATGATCCGATTCATAACAATAAGCATTGCGAATAGAAGGCTCAAATTACATGTTTTACTCTTTTTTTGAACGCTTCTAACATAATTTGTCACACTATTTACTGCCCAAAGACTGCACAACGCGAGGACTGTGAACACTCTTAACTGTATCGTTTCTTTCCAATGCGAATATTGGTCTATAATTTTGCAAATATTTGATCATTTAATCCCAAAAACAAGTTCAACCGGTTCTGTTACACAAATATCTCTGCTTGTTTATAATCTATATATGGGCGAATCTCAGGAATCATCAACCTATATGTCTTCAAACTTTTCTTATAAATATATAACATAATAAGCGAAGATTAATTCTAATAAAATTACAGGAATAACTATGTATTACTAACTTTAAGATACGTACAGTTTTGATCGCAAGTAACTTGCTTTTGACTTTCAATTCTAACTTCAATCCTACGTTTGACAATTTTTCATGAGTGTCGCTTAGAGTGTTTAACATACTTTTTTTTTCAATCTGTATTCTGTTTAAAAAAAAACTGAAAATCGCTAAAAGCATAATTTAGTAGCTCACCTCATATCATATTTTCTTGAATGATATTTTTCGTGAATATTGACGTTTGCAAGCACTTAAAGTTTGTCGCCAAATTTTGGAACGTCAATCGGTGACCAGCGAAAATTGAAAAAAAGGTATAGAATTCAATTCTGCGAGTTTTATGTTAGTGATATTCCAAAAGCTTATTTAAAGAAGAACAAACTTGTATCATTATAATAGATAATATTTTTATCTGCTGTAATTTTATTGATTGTAATTATAAATTAATCGAATTTATTACAAACTGTTATTCGGTGAGATAACAGTAATGATGTCAAGACCGTAACCAGACGCAGATCTAAAAAGTAAATGTTAAAATCAAGCAAAATTTTGATCACACGCTTGTCATTGCCTAATTTATTTTCTGTGTTGTGTGCATCGCATTGCGTTGCATCTGAGTAAAATTTTCGATCTATTCCCTAGGTTGTCCAGACCGTAACCCTGTCAAACCGTAACCTCAGGATTAATTAATTGAATTTAACGTATCAGAAATTAATTTTTTCCCTATGTTTTACTAATTGAAGATATTTTTTGACTGAAAATAATTAAAGTAAGTCTTTTTATGCATTTTATAACAATTTAACTTAACTAGTGGGCTGCGTCCCCTGCTCGCTAACGCTTGCCAACCCCCGAACATTGCTACGCAATCTTATGTGGTTTGCTTCGCAAACTAAGCTCGCTTCGCTCGCTACTGACTTAGGTACATTGCAAATGTACAAAATTTTAAGAATTCAAAACAACCATTCAAATCCATAAAACAACTTTTTCTTTAAAAAAAATTACATCTTTTTAGAAAATACTAAGTCATAAAAATAAGTTTGAATTCAAATAAATGACATGTAATTCGTTAAACCTACTAGAAATGTGCTATAGTATAAAATCTTAAAGCGTAACAGCACGACTGAGACTCATTTTTCAATGAATAACTAATAATAATAAAGCAAATAAATTCGTGATATAAATCAAAAATCGTCAAATAAATTCGTAATATATAAATTCGTGAAAAAAAAGCGCTTTCGACGAAATGCTAAAATAGAGATCTATCGACAAAGACTACTCACTTCCGCCCAACTTAATAGTATGAGATTGCCGCAGGTGATAGGGTGAATTTCGGAAGATTGTTGTTGTTGTTATTAATTTACGTCACACTAGAGCTGCACAATGGGCTATTGGCGACGGTCTGGGAAACATCCCGGAGGATGATCCGAAGACATGCCATCACAATTTTGATCCTCTGCGGAGGGGATGGCACCCCCGCTTCGGTAGCCCGACGACCGAATTTCGGAAGAGATCACATTAAGTGAGAATGCTCTCTCTGGTTATTTCAGTTTCCGTTTTTAAAAGCGCTATATGTTGAGTCACCTCAGCTAGAACTTCATAAATNTTTGGCATGTGACATTTTTAGCGGCAATCATTGGTCGATTTTCTAGCGTTGCCATTCGGGGAGTTGTAATGAGGCTTTTTTTTGTCGCCGTGTAAGGGAAATATATGTATATTAAAATTTTTCAATTCATTTATGCTACTAATAATTTTTGATGAAAAATAAAGGGTAAATATGGAAAAATCAAAAATTTTAATTTTTTGTTTATACTTATAAGGGCATCAAAATTTTCAATGTTCACGATTATTTTCTGATATTTTATAAATCTTCAAACAATTCTGGAGGTGTAAAAATAGTGTACCTATTATTTTTTTATTATTTTTTTTATTATCAAAAGTTAAAGGTTCTAGAGATCTGCCCATATGTTTGTGATCTATCTATGCGTTGCTTGCGTCGCTGATTTTTTTCAAATTTGATACAAAGTTAGAGTAAATATTTATGCTTTGTCTATAAGCTCGGTAAACAGTTAACTTGTTTCGTCAAAAATAAAAAGTCCCTATTATATCGCGTTGTTTTTTATATCGTCAATCCGAATTTTGATCGCCTTTAAGCTATTATGAGTGTTCAAAACTAAACTCTATCTTTGTGTCTTAAGAAAGTACCGCCGAAAGGGATTTCTTAAATAGTGTAATCACGCTTTTTTGCTATTTTATCTTTAATTAAAATTTCACTCACTTTTATAAATAAACACAAAACTTAAAAAAGAAAATAAATAAATAAAATTTTATAAAATATACACTTTTCAACCTAAATACTAAAAACGTGGAGAAATTATATTTTTCTGACCTAAAACAAGAGCGCGGGGTGTGTTACTTTCGAAATAATTTTCTATTAGTATTTAATGTCCAGATTTCAATCACTTGCAATCAAAAGCTAACACAAAGTGAAAAAGAAGAAAAGAAAATTTAATAAATTATGCATTTATCAAGCTTAATACTGAAAAGGTAAAGACAATTTTATATTTTTCAGACTTAAAACGAAAAGCGTGGGAAACGTTACTTTCGAAGAAATTTCTTATTAGCTTCTAATGTTTCCCCACGTCTTTCAAAAGTGATGTGCCTTACCTTTTCCTCTTTGAGAAATACCGAATTATTTTCTTTTTTAGTTGTAATTCGTAATTTTAAAATATTTATTTCATTATTTAATAAACAGATGAATGCTTAATTCACAATAAAGAGTACATTTTAAATTAGATCGGTAGTGAATGAGAAGGAAGATTAATTGTAAGATATCGTTAGCAGTCATTATTAATCAGGAGTTAACGTTTAACTTCCGGTGAAGTCATCATTTAATTTACCAGAGAGGAACGCTTGTTATTCAAAAAGAGACTTAAAACTGAAATTTGAAAAGCGAAATTCCTTATCTCTTGTAAACACTGAATTCCGGATGTGAGATAATTAAATAAACTGAATAATAAAATTTTCAAACTTTTAACTTGATTGAGATATTTGCTGTGAATGACTATTTGAATAAACTTAAGAAGGATAACATCTTCCAGGAAAATGTTTGAGATATTAGCCGTTTTATGACTTGTTTTATTATTTCATTCTAATAAAACTTTAATGATAGCGATTTATTCACGGATATGGCAATGGAAAAAAAATGTCGTCGCTTTGATTAAGGTATCTTCGAAAATATTTTTGACTGTCCAAAATCTTATGAAATATACTCAATAAATGTATTATTTAAAAATTATTAAACTTTGTCAATTTTTTTTTTAAAATAAAAGGGTATACGAAGGAAAAAGTTCCAGCAAATAGCATTCTATCTGTTCTTTGACTTGACAAGGGCTTAAAAGACAAACTTTGTTATGAGCTCACAAGCCTGTATATGTATAGTATGTGTAGCAACAAATAAAACACATAAATAAATAGATGCATCTATGTTGCATTGGGATTTGAATCCGTTCCATCCACGCTTCTATTTTGAGTACTAGGCATGGACTAATATAGGGATGGTACTAGGAAAAGCCTGATGCGTTGCAAGTGACTTATTCTGGCATTTATATAATCAAGCAAACAGTTTTTAACAGTTGGTAGATGTTAGCATATAGAAATCAAAACGACAAACCCACCTACCACCAAGTTAACAAGCATTTACTAAATGAAATAGAGGCTATCAAATTCCGTTATTTTTTTGCGTTACCTCAAATTATACTACTACTGTTAAAATTTCCGACTCTTTTTGTTAAATTGATAATTTTACCACATTTATTATCATATTTATACGTAATTTCGACGGAATTCAATACGGAAAAAAATAACCGTTCTTTTTTGGTGTTTCCAAAAATAATATAAGCCACAAAATTGTTATTATTTTTACTTCTTAAATAACACAGTTTTTAATCATTGCCTTTACGTTTTGCAAATTCTAATGGTAAAGAAGATAGCTCCATTTTTGCCGCATGTGTGATGACTGTACTCCGTTGCAAGAAAATATCATTTCGATATAGAATTTAATCATCTTCGACTGGAAATTGTTCGTTATCAAATTATACAAACATGGTTCAAGTGCAATATAAAAGCTTTTAAAAGTTAAACACATTATTCAGAATTTTAAATCGTGCTACCCTTTACGATGCTACCCTACATACCCTACGTATCGTGCTGCCCTACATATCATAGAACTATTAAAAAAAGTTATAGTTTCGTAGTCTTACTAGATATCTAGACTTAGCGACATATTTCGATGAAAAGGAGAACATTTGTTTTTGAAAAATAAACAACTATATGACGTTGCAGTTTGATTGGAAAACTGAAAATAGCGCGTCTTATGCTGCATGCGATTAACAAATCAAATGCGAGATAAAGCGCTTTACTTTTGTTTCTCTGTAGAAGAAAATCGTCTGCAAGAAGCAATATTTATTTTTCTTTCACCCGTTTCCTTAATTTCGAACATAAAGTAATATTTAAACGTGTTGCAACTCTCTAATTTCAGGGGAAACAAAACAACAGTTTTTATTCAATAAGTTTTATTTTCCTCATTTCACATAATTTAAGAAAAGAAAACTGTGCAGCGATAGTGTTGGCGATGTTGATAAGCGTTCGCGCCGGGAGTTTGGCATCTATTTGGCAAGCAATTAAATGCAAACAGGCTCTCTCATTAGGATAATAGTTTTTTCTTAACTTGCATCTAACTGTTTTTGACTAAACTTTAGATGCAAATTTTACTACTTTGAAAATAGTTAAATATATGTGAGCAATACTTATTTTTGCTACAATTTTCATTAATTGTTTCTGTTTCTAAATTTTTAAGAATTTCTGTTAATTTAAACTTTTATTTTTAACATTAAAAATAAAATAACTCTAGTCGTCAGTGAGCATTTTAGTTCGGACATAGCTCAAAATGCATATTTAAGGAAATATACTTTTAAATGCCTCTTTAGGAGAATAGACAATAGCACAAATAGCTTAACGGAACAAATGTTCATTTTCTTGCCTACGCTTTTCGAGTTGTGTCCATTTTCTTAAATGCACATTTTAAGTTTTGTCCATTTCTTAAAATATGCATTTCAAGTTATAATAATTTTTAAGAGCGCAATTTGAGCTATATCTATTTTTAAAAAAGCATTTCAAGTTATGTCCCTTTTTTACGAACGCAATTTGAGCTACATCCATTTTTTAAAACAGCATATCAATCTATGTCTATTTTCTTAAACACGCATTTTGAGCTATGCACAAAAGAAAGATGTCGTCGATGCATTTACATTTGCAAATTACCACCGTATGCTAGGGAGTCGATAATGTTCTTTTTATTTCACACGATGGTTAAATTAACTGTTGAACGAACAATACTACGTTATGAGAAATATTTTATTTTGAAAACATAAGAGACAAGTTTAAAATAAATGTTCTTGTGGTGTTTATAAATAGGCAGATATTGATTTAGCTATAAAAATAAAATATATATCTCAGATTGTGCATTTAAACTTCATCACGTGAAATAAGGATGCATCCGGAGGTGACCATTTTGTGGTTGTCCTTCAAGTCTCGGTTTACAACAACAGTGCATTTCTTGTAGGTGCTCTGAAAGAATAATTAATATTTCAACATAAGTGGTGAAGTAATGCAATTTTCAAATTCTGAAATATGTCATTCTGATAATAAATTTTTTTAGAAACTAAACAAATAAAATAGAGTATTTTAAATGTTCTTTTAAAGATCAGTAACGCTTTTAAATAATATTTTTAAACGAAAGGGACTTTTTGGTCCGCTTTTGGTTTTCTAATACTAATGACTATGACATCAAAGTCGTCAAATTTTTATTAGTACATGAAGAAAGAAAACTTCAGTAAAATTGGCACACTGTATGGTATTAAAAATTTGTGATTAAAAATAACCATAATTTCGGTTAATAAAATTAAAACTAATAGCATTTAACTATTGAACTGGTAATTTTTTCCGTTCATATGGTAACGGTTTACTGAAAATTTTAGTTTTCAAAATTGTAGTTCTTGTTATCACATGTTTAGTAAAAAATACAAAACTAAGAAGTGAATTTACCCAAAATAAATTATTTGCATGCTTTGCTCTAACTTATCGTGATAAAATTACCAATTTTTATCGAATATTATAATACCATACATTATTGTTAATTTTACCAAAATAGTTACCAAAACGCATTGGTAAAAATTCCATAGCTTTCTGGTGCTTCCATAGAGCCAGAATTAAAAAGTACCACATTAAAATATGGTAATTCTGGTAGTATGGTCAAATTACCAGAATATGATAAATGATACCATATTCTGGAAGTTTTGTCCATATTTTTTTTATCAGTGTCTGACCAAAAATCCTATTTATGCCATATTTTTTAGGATAAATTAAGATGATCATTAAACGTATTCTCTGATATTATCCTACTTTCTTCAAATTATTGACGCACACAAAAAACAATGTATTCTAATCTAATTCGCCATAACCTAATATTTTTTTAGATATTAAATATAAAATTTTGGGAACAAAAACTTAAGTTTCATGCCGCCAAATATTTAAAAAGACTTTGCTGAAAATAGCTTTGTAAGTTTTTTATATAAATAAGTACTTTGAAATCGTAATATTATAGATTAGATAGCGTAAATTTATAGAGAATATTCGTCAATTGCAATGTGTGTTTTTTTAGCATAAATTGTTTTCGTAGTTTTAATTTTTGTATTTTTTGAAACATTTATTCTTTACAATTTGTCTTGTTGTACAATTTTTAAGTTATAACTACAAAGACATTACTACAAAGTTTTATCAGTTTTTTTAGAGAAAATTGTGGAAGTAATTGAAAATAAAAACTGTTAAAGAATATTATGATGATTTTAAACCAACTGTATAAAAAAATTTCAAAAACTTATCATAATTTTATACAAATTTTGTTTAATTAATACAGCTAGACACAATATTGCAACTAGTTTTTGTTAATTTACTAGTATCATTTTTAATGATGGAAATAATTTCATTATTATCTTCAACATGGTAATATATGCATGATAAAATTAACTTTATCTGAAATGACAATTTATATGCATTAGTGATTGTTTTTAACTTTATCTTGAAACCTTAGCAAGTAGTTAGTCATATTTTCTTTTTTACTTTTCATAAAGTTGGAGTGCCTACATAATGAAATTGACTTCAGATTTTTTCTAAATGAAAAGCAATAACTAATTCAAAATATTTCAAGAGACTATCACACTTACGACGGTGTCTTGAAGTTCACAATCTCCGGCATCTTCATGAGACATTTCGCTCTTCTGGCAGGTTGTCAATCCAACTACAACATCGAGTCTGAAGTTCATTCCAGCAACAACCTTTAAAAGAAGATTTAATTAACACAGAAAACAAAAAATACTTTTTTTCTAATTCCATTCTATTGTTTTTCTGTAGCATTTTCCCACCAGTTTTTAAAAAAATGAACAACAAAATTAAAACCCCATTGAAAACATTCCAGTGAAATAAATCTCAAAGCAATATGCAGTTTACTTAAAAACAGTCATATGCAGTTAGTTGGAAATTAAGCAAAATTCTCTTTCTAACAAACAAATAAATGATTTTTGGAGAAACTGTTAAAGTTGGCAACGAAACTAACCTTATCTTTAACTTCAAGCATTCGTCAATATTTTTCTGCGCTTTAATGGTCTTTTGTTTTTTGTAGTTTTTAAGCAAGATTTTTTCATGAATGTCGGCATTCTGAAATAAGTAATATATCGAAGTTGTGTTAAAGTTTTTTTACATCCAACGAAACAAAAATATGCCGTCCCATTTCAGTGTAGGATAGTATGCAATAATTAATCTCATAATGTAATCTCAAATTTTTCGTTATATTTTGTATAATAATTGGTTTGAAATCCACTCTTAAAATTTAGAAGACTTTTCTCCTATAGACTTTTCAATTTACTTGACTATAATAGTTGTACAAAATGAACAAAGAATAATTAATAATTTAGTAAAAAGAATATTCCTTATGTAAAGAGATTAACTCATAAAAATAAAGCATGAAAAAAAATTTTATATTCAAATATTGAGAAAAAGATATTGCCTTGTTAAATTTGAAAAACACTGTGCCCAATCTAGGATTATTTAAAATAAGAAAATGCATCGTTTAATCATGAAATAGAAATTTTAATTTATTCCTACAAAAATGGGTGGTAGAAAGCAAAAACTAAAAAAAATCAATGAAAGCAAAGAGAAGAAGCAAAAATTACACGTAACGAATAAATGTAAGATAGAAATTTCTAGCAAAATTCGAAAAATTGTTAAATCATTCACTTTTGCCAACCCATATTTGCTTTAGAATTTGAAACTATTATTATATAAAATTAAGAAAACAATGGAAAGATATACTGCATTTACACTAGATACGACAGTAATAATTTTCTTAAAGTCTATTTAAACAATAATTATAATAACTAGTATTATAGTAATTACCGCTTTAGCTAATTAATCTTTAAAATTAGCATAAAGATGTTTTTAAAAAAAATAATAATAATGACACCTGATGTAAAAATTAATAAAAATAATATTCTTAAATACTCTAATATCTTAATTACATGTTTAGGTGAAATATTTTATAATTTTTTTAATAAATGAAACTTTACATTATCCGAAAAATATATGAACGTAATAAATTTATCAAAAAGTTATTGAAAAACTTTTAAATCATATCCAGGCTGATGGATTTTTTTCCATTTTTCTTAAAAGTACAATTATTTAAAAAAACTGCTTTCTTCAAACTATAATTGACAGTCCTGCGTTTAACGCAATCGTATAACTAATTTAGAAGCAATTTTAATATCTTTAAATTTAATAATGTGCCAGCAGTACTATATAATTAGTTTAATATAGCTTAATATAATAATACAATTCGGTGCATCGTATTTATTTTATAAATTTATTTTTCTCTTTACGCTTTATTCAGTTAGCTTAATATAGTCATGTATTGAAGTACAAAAAATTTATTTTCAGAAATATACTATTCTCAACATAGCCATATAATTATTGTAGTCATACAATTAGAAACAGCGTACTTATTTCGATTATTTTCTAAATTATCGGAATATTTATGAAATATATCAAACCATGGCAGCTTAAATGGAAATACTTTTTTTCAAACATGTAGGAAACAATTTTAACCAGGCAAAAATTAATTGGTAAAATTATTTGTTGTAACTAATCCTGTAACAAACTAATCCCCAAAGTAATTAATGAAATTAACTAACTAATCTCCAAACTTAACTAACCCTCAAAGTTACACTCGTAAAACACACTGATTTTTTGTATAACGATCTGTACAGGAAGTAGTTAATTTTGTTTTTCGTTGATCAAAGGAAATCAATTGTAATTGTAATAAAAAATTTATGTTCGAATAAAAAAAATTAACTGATTATTGAAATGCCTCCAATTTGATAATAACTCTCAATTAAATTCTACGTGAACAGCTGGTCCTTAACGAGTCAGTTGAAGAATTTGTGAGAAAAACTTGAAAATATTAATTCTGCTTTAACATGTTTCAAATTTTAATTAAGTATTTAATAAATACTTAAGCAAAATAAATAAACGCAGTCAAAAATTCTTCGTATTTCTATAAATAAAACGAAGATAATAAATAAAATTTCCACTCGTCATCATTCTGTGGCTAGGCATCAATGTAATTCAATAATTCGAATAACTTAAGAAACTTGAACATAAATCTTCTTTTTAACCCCTATATTAGTGAAAACTATAATTTCCATAAACTTTATATATTTTTTTAATGTCGAAGGTAAGCTATTTTTCCCCTTTTGAATTGTGCGACCAATCTGTGTTTATAAATTCAGAAAATACAATAAATAAATAAAGATGAAGAGCTTTGTAAAGATTAGCGTGGAATAAAGAAGAGAGTTTAACACTAATGAGCTATTTTTTCTTGTGCGTTTGTTCGTTTGGTTATTTCTCATCGAGTTTATTTGTAGTTTTGTACACAGAATTTATAAATTTAGTTATTAAAAAACGCAGAAGTTTAAACCAACTCTTAATTGTCAATAAAATTTTGATAATATCACCCACATTATTACCAAATAGTCATAATCGAATAAAATTTAGGTAATAAATAAAATGGATTTCTTTTTATAAATTAATTTCATAATTATAATTCATAATTATAATTATTTCATAATTATAATTATTTCATAATTATAATTCATAATTATAATTATTTCATAATTATAATTTTGCTAGAAGAGAATGCTCTGAGAAGGGTTATGAAATAAATTTCGAGAAAATAGAATTGCAAAGTAAATAATTGTATTTTTACCTGTTTCTTTGCCTTGAGAACCTTGACGAGTCTGTGGTGGTATTTGGATGCAAATTGCTTGGACAGAGCTTCAGCAGCATGACCAGCAGCTACTTTTACTTCAGAGTCATCAACGTCGGCAGTTTCCCATCCTCCGAGAAGACCACAAGCAGCAAAAGCTACCAGAGACAAGAGCAAAATTTCCTTAAACATTTTTGGAATAACTTACTGTCAGTTGACGACTGTAATTGTAAGTGAAGCAAATGCAAATGCTTCTGAGCTTATATAGTAGTCAGAGGAATTTTCCAGAGGAATGGAAACATGCGTTGTTTCACACCAGATTTCCAGTTTTGTTATCACCTTTAAGTGAGTAAAGTTTTAAAGGTTGGCGATAAGCTTTTTATGGAGATTTAAACTGATACTAGATTTACATTACGGTCTCACCTTTGCAATAAAAGTTCTTTATTTGTGTCATAACTGTAATTATTGTCGAGAATAGAAATTAGATAATAGCTCTATGCAACAATATTGTTATAAAAGTTACAAAAAATTATTATTTTTTATTCTTTAAAAAAGTATAAATATGTTAAAAAAAGATTTCACAAAATGGCTTTGATTATTTTGATACGGAAAAAAATTTCTAGCGAAATTACCGTTTTGAATGATAACATTTATCCAAAAAAAAATTACTCTGATCTAGAAAACCAAATTATACGGTTTTTACACCATACATTTGATAATCTTTCCATTCATATGATAACAGCTTACGAGAAATTCGCGCTTTAAAAAATATAGTTCCATTTACCACACATTTAGTAAAATATACAAAACTGGAAAATAAATTTACACTAATAAATGGTTTTTATGCCGTACGCTAAAGTATAATGATAAAATTACCAAATTTTACGACATTTACGAATTCTATCACTTATTCTATAATCATGTTTATTTTTAATTTTACCAGAATGTTTGCCTAACGCTTCGGTAAAAATTACAGAGATTTTTGCTGTTCCCATAGAGTCAGAAACACAAAACATTTAACCATAATCAGGTTGTTTGGTTAACTTTTTTTATCAGTTTAAGAATTTCTCGCTTATTTGATAAAAAAAACATAATCATTTCCACCCTATGAATTTAATTTAATAAGCAATTCAATATTGTAAATAAAATAGTAATTATCTAATATTTAGAAAATAATATTGATATGCTAATTTATTTTTTATAGTATAACATTAAGAATAAATTATTGAAAATGTAATATTGTTAATATTGATAATATAGCGTTTATTATTTAAATAAAATTTAATTAATTTCAACTAATTTTATAAATATTAAATTGGTAGTTATTTTCAAGCTAATTTATAAAATAACCATTTGCTTTATGCGAAAATATCTTTTATTGCCAAGAATTGTGATTTGCTTAAAAATGCAATCTAAATAACGTACTTTGCACAGCTGAACAATTTTTGTTCTTTTCAACAAGTCTTAAAATTATGGCACTAGAAAAGAAAAAAAAAATAACACCATGAGGATGACCTTACAATTGTTTTATTTCTCAAGCAACGAATTTTGACAACGTTGGTGGAGAATTTTGATGACCAGATTTTTATGAACATATTGGAATCTATTCACATATTTCCCTTATGTGACACCATAAACAAGGGTATTTTTTTTTTCATCTACTGGCAACACTATAAGAACATTTATTCAGGATTAACTTTGTTATTTTTTCTTAACTCTTTCATCGCAAAGGAGAAGAAAACTCGCCTTCCAGGAACATTCGCTGTGTTAGATTGTTGTATTATTGAATACTAGTGGGCTACGCCCCCTGCACGCAAACACTCGCCAACCCCCGAAAATTGCTACACAATCTTATATGGTTAGCTTCGCAAACCAAGCTCGCTTCGCTCGCTACTAACTTAGGTACATTGCAAGTGCACAAAATTCTAACAGTTTTTTTTTAAAAAAATTACATCTTTTTAGTAAATACTAAGTCATTAAAATAAATTTGTCAATAAAAAATAATTCTAAGTCATAACAAATAAATGACTTGTAATTCGTTAAACCTATTAGAAATGTGCTCTAGTATAATTCGTGATATAAATCAAGAATCGTCAAATAAATTCGTAATATATAAGCGCTTTCGACAAAATACTAAAATAGAGATCTATCGACAAAGACTACTCACTTCTGCCTAGCTAAATAGTATGAGATTGCCGCAGCTTATGCTCTCTGGTTATTTCAGTTTCCGTTTTTAAAAGCGCTATATGCTGAGCCACTTCAACTAGATTTGGCATTTTTAGCGGCAATCATTGGTCGATTCGCCGTGTAAGAGAAACAGTAACGTAAACAAAACAAAGCAAACGTTGCCACCGGCGGAAAGAAAATACAACCAAAATTTGGGAGCCACGTAAGAGAATTATATATATTAGATGGTTATAGATTACAATTGATTATTATTAAGATAAAATAAACAGGTTTTAAAGGAATTTGCTTTTTGTTCCAATTTCAGAGCTGCTTTGGAATTCTAAGCATAGAGGGGGGAGGGACAATGGCCTGCCGACGAAAGAGTTACGCAAAAGTAGTGTTGAATAATTACATGTACGTTCAGTATTTATTTAGAATATTTTTATTTTCATAAAAATAAGAATTTAGTTACGAAGCAACTAATTTGATTTATTTTTAATCCTTTCTAAAATGGTTGATTTTAAAAATAAACGGTATTAAGGTGCTGCTGCTTACTGTTGCACCAATTCATAAGTCGTATAGTTTGAGAGGTTTGCATATACTACACTTAAGAGGACTCCACACCATTGAAGAAACTTTAAATTGCAAAAGGCTCTTTCATTTCCTTACCAAAATTTAAAATTTAAATTATAGAAAATGTGAGTTCAGACAGACCTAGAATAAGCTATGAAGTTACATTTGTAAAAAAGAAATTTTCTAAACATGAAAATGCAAACAAATCATTGGAAGAGTACATCTTCGTTGCCTAATTCTTAATTATCTTTACTTAATTTATTTTCATTTTGATATTTTGAAAATTTCGTTTCAATATTCAAGACATCGTGGCTTACTCTAGGTTTGCCTCAACTCACTTTTCCATACTTTAAATTTTAAATTATTTATGCAGGTGAGGGAGAATTTGCTATGAAAAGTATCTCCGGAGATATGGCGTCCTCTTAATGGAGAGTTGAGATCAGTTCTTTCTTTGCTTATATGCCTTCTTATTTCACGACTGAGATGGAAATGAGTTTAATATTTCTGCTTCCTTCTGAACTTGCAAAACTCATACTTATGGTGGTTTGTGTGATTTTCTGAATGTCGGTTAAATTTTAAAATTATTTTTAAAATTCAATATGCGAGGAATTTAGACAATATCGCTGATATCTCTTGAAAATAGTTAAAATTAAAATCCATGTCGTTTCACGTGTGCAAATCGCGGTGAAATATTTCGTCAAAATATTGTTTAAAACTAATTAAGGTGTTAGAATTAGAAAAAGGGTTGAATAATTTGAATATTTAAATGTAGTTTTGCCGTACACTCGGCCTTGTTACTATTAAAGTTTATATGTGGTACAAATTAATTTTGAAAAATAAATAAGTTGGTCACCAAAGGCAGCTCGTATAAAAGTTATAGCTTGCGTAAAATATTTGTTTATAAAATTATCTTTTGCAAAATCTACGAGAATTTTATTTTAATTCTAATTGTTAAAAATTACTGATATAAATTTTGTAACGCACTGAGTCAAATCATGGGGTGAATTTGCTTGACGAATTNTTTCTATACTACTATTAATGTCTGATAATTTCTTTTTATGTTGTTTAATACCTTACTATGTGTTGTATATTGTGGGTAAGTTTCATAAAATTCCATGTGTAATTTCTTGAGTTATCGCGATTTTTGTGAATTTTCCTTAATTTATGATAACCAGTGTAGTTAAAATTAAAATCCATGTCGTTTCACGTGAGCAAAGTCGCGATAACAGCTGGACGGTGAAAAATTTCGTTAATATAATTTTTAAGACTAATTAAGGTGTTAGAATTAGAAAAAGAGTTGAATAATTCGAATATTTAAATGTAGTTTTGCCGTACACTCGGCCTCGTTACTATTAAGGTTCATATGTAGTACAAAATAATTTCGAAAGATAAATAAGTGGGTCACCAAAGGCAGATTGTATAAAAGTTATAGCTTGCGTAAAATATTTGTTTATAAAATTATCTTTTGCAAAATCTACGAGAACTTTATATGAATTCCAATTGTTAAAAATTACTGATATAAATTTTGTAGCGCACTGAGTCAAATCATGGGGTGAATTTGCTTTACGAATTTCACACTAATTTGAGCCAAATTGCCGTGAATACTAATTTATATTAAATAACTAGATATTACGATAATTACTCGATAATTACTCGATAATTCGATAATTACTCGATATTACGAAAATACAGCTTATTTTGGATATATTAGGCAGAATAAGTTGGCAGAAGTTTATAGTTCAACAATAAACATCGATTTTTGTCACTTGTGAGGATTATATATATATATATATATATATATATATTCTAATAAAACTTTAACAATAACGTTTTATTCGCTGATATGGTAATGGAAAAAAATATCCGCGCTCTGACTAAGGTATCTTATTTTAACTGTCCAAAATCATATGAAATATCCTACTCTATAAAAGTATTATTTATAAATTATTAAAATAAATCAGTTTATTAAAATAAAAATGTACACGTTAAAAAAAGCTCCAACAAAATGTCTGCATATGTGTAGCGACAAATAGAAAATATAAATAAATAGATGCAGCTACGTTGCAGTGGGAATCGAACCCGCTACATCCACGCCTTGTTTTAAGAACTTGGAAAAGCCTGACATTTAAATTACTTATTCAGGCATTAGTATATTCAAGCAGGCAGTTTTTATAGTTTTAAAGGATGGTAGATGTTAGCCTATAGCTCATATAGAAATGAAAACGCCAAGCCGACCTGCAACCTAGTTGCATGTCGGTGTATATACCAGTGTTATACCAGTATATACCAGTGTTTATTGAAAAAAATAGAGGCTATCAGACTAAGTTATCTTTTTATTGCGTTACCTGAAATTATACCACTTTTAAAATTTCCGGCTCTTTTTGTAAAATTGACAATTTTATCACGTTTATTATCATATTTTATCCGTAATTTAATCGAAATTCAATACGGAAAAAAATTAACTTTGCTTATTTGGTGTATCCACACAGTTAGATAAGGTCGTAATTGTTACTCTATTCTGGTAGTTTTGAGCGTACTATTTTTCTCATTGCTGCGCAACATATTTATACAACTTGACATGTTGTTAATGAAATTAGCTATCTTAGCTATTTAAAGAGTGATTGTATATATACGGTCCCACTTATTCTCAAAAGTAATATAAACCACTAAAATATTTATAATTTTCATTTCTTAAATACTACGGTTTTTAATCAATAACTTTAAATTTTGAGAATTCTATTGATAAAACAACGTAACGCTTCGATTTGCCGCGTATACGATGACTATACTCCATTGCAAGACCATTTCGGCTTAGGATTTAAGTAATCCTCCGCCACTGCAAATTGTTTTTTTTTATTTCGTTATCAAATTATACAAATATGCTTTCAATAACAATATATAAGCTTTTAAAAGTTAAACACATCATTCAGAATTTTAATTCTTGCTATCTTTTACGATATACACCGAAGAGCCAGGTCAGGTGAATTTGGGGGCCAAGACATGACTTGAAAGTCATTGGAATGTTCGTCAACGATTCGACCCTTATGACGTGGTGCGTTATCCTGTTGGTAAACACCATCCCCCGTAGGAAAAACTGTTGCCATGAGTGGGTGAACCTGGTTCTACTATGTTCAAGTAGCTTACAGACGTCAGGGATTGTTCCATGAGGATTATGGGCTCTAATGTGCCCCATGAAAACATTGTTCCTGGGCGAAAAACCATAAAAACCTGGGTGAGCCCATTGTTATAGATGGAGGGTGGTCATAATGTAATGGCTCTTCGGTGTATATCATGGAACTATTAAAAAGACGACATATTTCGTTCCATCAATTTCTTGGCAACAATCGATTTCTTGGCAGTATATTTCACTGAAAAGGAGAACATTTGTTTTTGAAAAAGAAACAACTATATATGACGTTGAATTTGATTGGTTCACTAAAAATGGCGCTTCCTCCTAAAAATGGCCAACAAATCAAATGCGAGATAAAGCGTTTTACTTTTGTTTCGCTGTAAGACAAAAATAGTCAGCAAGAAACAATATTTTTTTTATTTCATCCGTTTCTTTAATTATGAACAGAAAGTATTATTTAAATATGCTGCAACTCTTTAATTTCATGGGAATAGTTTTTATTCAATAAGTTTTATTTTCCTCATTTCACATAAATTAAGAAAGCAAGCAAAAAGACTGTGCAACGATAGTGCTGATGGCGATGTTGATATATGTTTGCTACGATGTTGATATTTATTTGGCGTGCACTTAAATGCAGACAGGCTTTCTCACATTGGGATAACAGTTTTTTTCTTAACTTGCATCTAACTGTTCTTGACTAGAGTTTAGATGCAAATTTTACTGCTTTGAAAATAGTTAAATATATGCGAGCAATACTTACTTTTGCTGCAATTTTCACTAATAGTTTTTGTTTTTAAATTTTTTAGAACTTCTGCTAATTTAAACTTTAATTTTTAACATTAAAAATAAATTAACTTTAGTCGTCAATGAGCATTTTAGTTTGGACATAGTTCAAAATGCATATTTGAGGAAAGAGACTTTTAAATGCCTCTTTAGGAGAATAGACAATAGCACAAATAGCTTAAGGGAACAAATGTTCATTTTCTTGCATGCGTTTTTTGAACTGTGTCCATTTCTTAAAATACGCCTTTCAAGTTATGATAATTTTTTTAAACACGCAATTTTAGTTACATCCATTTTTTAAAACACCTTATCAATCTATGTCCATTTTCTTAACCACGAATTTTGAACTATGCACAAACTAGGGATCTCATCGATGCATTTACATTTGCAAACTACCACCGTATGCTAGGGAGTGGATAATATTCTCTTTATTTCACACAATGGTTAAATTAACAGTTGTGTAAAAAGAACGAACAATACTACGTTATGAGAAATATTTTATTTTGAAAACATAAGAAACAAGTTTAAAATAAATGTTCCTTTGGTGTTTCTAAACAAGCAGATATTGATTTAGCTATAAAAATAAAATATATATCTCAGATTGTGCATTTAAACTTCATCGCGTGAAATAAGGATGCATCCGGAGGTGACCATTTTGTGGTTGTCCTTCAAGTCTCGGTTTACAATAACAGTGCATTTCTTGTAGGTGCTCTGAAAGAACAATTAATATTTCAGCATAAGTGGGGAAGTAATACAATTTTCAAATTCTGAAATATGTCATTCTGATAATTCCTTTTTTAAGAAACTAAACACATAAAATAGAGATTTTCAAATGTTTTTTAAGAATCAGTAACGTTTTTAAATAATGTTTTTAAACGCGAAGGAGTTTTTTGTTCGCTTTTGGCTTTCTAATGCTAATGACTATGACATCAAAGTCTTCAAATTTCATTAGAGCACGGAGACAAAGAAATCCGGTAAAATTAGAGCACTTTGTGGTATTAAAAGTTTTTGGGTAAAAATAACCTTAATTCTGGTTAATAAATCAAAACTTATTGCATTTAACTATTTATTTGGTACTTTTTCCGTTTAAATAGTAACGGTTTATTAGAAATTCTAGCTTTCAAAATTATAGGTCTTATTACCACCTATTTAATAAAAAATACTAAACTAAAAAGCGAATTTACCCAAATAAATAATTTTTGTGCCATGCTCTAGGGTATCGAGATCGAATTATCAAATTTTACCAAATTTATTAAATTATATTGCATATAATAAAGATGGGCTTTTTAGTGTTTTCATAGAACCAGAATGAAAAATTACCACATTAAAATAATATGATTTTAGTAGTATGATCAAAACTATCAGAATATGGTAAATTTTACCACATTTTGGTAGTTTTGACCATACTTTTTTTCTCAGTGTGAAGTCAAAAATTCTATATTACAATTTTTAGGATAAATAAAGAAGAGCATTAATTGCTTTCGCCGATATTATCAAAATTTCTTTAGATTTGTGATGCAATACACGAAACTATGTATTCTAGCATAATTTACCCTAACCTAATATTTTTTTGGGAACAATGAAATTAAATTTCATGTAGCCAAATATTTCTGACTATGTAGAAAATTTGAATTTTCTTTTAGATAAATGAGTATTTTTCAATCGTAATATTTAATCGTAATTAATCGTAATATCATAAATGTTTTTTTTAAGTATAAATTGTATTCGTAGTTTTTATTTTTAATTTTTGCACTTTTCGAAACTTTTATTCTTTGCAATTTATATTATTGTACAATTATTATTAACACAAAGGCATTACTATAAAGTTTCATCTGCTTTTTTAAGGAAAGTTATAGAAGTAATAGAAAAGAAAAAAATATTAAAGAATATTATGATAATTTTAAAGCAATTTTTAATGCAACTTTTCAAAAATTGATCATTATTTTACAAATGTAAATTTTGTTTAAAATAGTATAGGTCACAATGTTACAACTAGCTTTTTCTTAATTTAATAGTATTCTTTTTATTAGCATTTTTAACGGAAATGATTTGATTTCATTATTATCTTCGACATGGTGTTATATGCATGATAAAATTATCTTTGTCTGAAATGACAATTTATATGCATTGGGTATTTTTTTTAACTTTATCTTGAAACCTTAACAAGTAGTTAGTTATATTTTCTTTTAACTTTTCATAAAATTGGAGTGCATAAATAATGAAATTGACTTTAGATTTATTCTAAATGAAAAGCAATAAATAATTTAAATGTCTTAAGAGACTATGGCACTTACGACGGTGTCTTGAAGTTCACAATCTCCAGCTTCTTCATGAGACATTTCGCTCTTCTGGCAGGTTGTCAAGCCAACTACAACATCGAGTCTGAAGTTCAATCCAGCAACAACCTTTAAAAGAACATTGAATGTGCATAAAAAGAAAGAAATACCTATTTTTTTTATTTACATTCTGTTACTTTTCTGAACAATTTTGCTTCCATTTTTTCATAAATGAGCAACAAAATTAAAACCCTGTTAAAAAAAAGTCCAGTGACCAAAATCTCAAAGCTACATGCAGTTTATTTGAAAACAGCCTTCTGCAATTAGTTAAAAACTAAGAAAAAGAGTTCTCCTTCTAACAAAAAAATATGCGAATTTGGGAGAAACTATTAAAGTTGATAACTCGAAACTAGCCTTATCTTTTACTTCAAGCATTGATAAATATTTTCTCTCTGCATAAAAGGACTTTTGTTTTTTGTAGTTTGAGCAATTTTTTATAAAGGTCTACATTCTGGAATAAGTAATCTATAGTAGTAGTTTCAAACTTTCTCATATCCAACGAAACAATAATATACCAGCCCATTTCAGGGGAAGATAGTATGCAATAATTAACCTCATAATGTAATCTCATATTTCTAGCTACACTTTGTAAAATAAATGTTTTTAAATCAACTTTAAAATATAGAAAACTTTTCATCTCTAGACTTTTCTATTTACTTGATTTTAATTTAGTTGCACAAAATGTGCAACGAATAATTATTAATTAAATTAAAAAATATGCTTTATAAAAAGAGCTTAACTTATAAAAATAAAGCACGAAAAAGAATTTTCTATTCAAATATTGAAAAAAATATAATGGCTGTTAATTTCGATAAACACTGTGACCAATTCCGGACCATTTAAAGTAGGAAAATACATCGTTAAATCATGTGAAATAGAAATTTTAATTTATTCCTTCAAAAATGGGTGGTAGAAAGCAAAAAAAAAAGCAAAGAAAGCAAAAAGAAGAAGCAAATATTGGAATACGTAACGAATAAATGTAAGATTGAAATTTCTAGCAAAATTTGAGAATTTGTTAAACTGTTCTAATTTGTCAGCCTATATTTGATTTAAAATTTGAAATTATTATTATCCAAAATTGTGAAAAGAATGGAAAAAATATACTGCATTTACACCAGATATGACATTAATAATTTTTTAAAGACTATTTAAACAGCAATTATAATAACTAGTATTATAGTAATTACCGCTTTAGCTCATTCTTCTTTAAAATTAGCATAAATTTTTAAAAAAAAGTAATAATAATGACTTTTGATGAAAAAATTAATAAAAATAATATTCTTGAATACTCGAATGTAATAAATACATTTTTCGGAGAAAGATTTTATAATATTTTTAATGAATGCATTATCTGAAAAATATATGAACACAATTAACGTTTAAAAAAGTTTTTCTAAAACTTTTAAATCGTATCAAGTCTGATAGATTTTTCTTTCTATTTTTCTTAAAAATACAATTATTTAAAAAATAAAACTGCTCTTTTCAAACTATTATTAACAGTCCTGCGTTTCACGCAACAGTATAACTAATTAAGAAGCAATTTTAATATCTTTAAATTTAATAATGTGCCTGCAGTACTATATAATTAATTTAATATAGCTTAATATAATAATACAATTCTGTGTAACGTATTCATTTCATAAATTTATTTTTCTTTATAAGCTTTATTCAGTTAGCTTAATATAGTCATATATTGAAGCACAAAAAATTTATTTTTAGAAACATACTATTCTCAACATAGCCATATAATTAGTACAGTCATACAATTAGAAACAACGTTCTTATTTTGATTATTTCCTGAATTATCAGAATATTTAATTGAATATATCAAACTATAGAAGCTTAAAGGAAAATAATTTTCTCAAACATGTAGGAAAAAATTTTATCCGGGCAAAAATTAACTGGGAAAATTATTTGTCGTAAGTAATCCTGTAACTAACTAATCCCAAAAGTAATTAATGAAATTAACCAACTAATCTCCATACTAGACTAACCCCCAAAGTTACACTCGTAAAACACACTGATTTTTTATATAAACATCTGTAGAAAAAGAAGTTAATTTTGTTTTTTGTTGATTAAAGAAAATCAATTGTAATTGTAATAGAAAATCAATGCTCTAATGAAGAAAAAACTGACTGATTATTGAAATGCCGCCAATTTGATAATAACTCTCAATTAAATTCTACGTAACAGCTGGTCCTTAACAAGTCTGTGGAAGAATTTATGAAGAAAAAAAAACTTGAAAATATTAATTTTGCTATAACATGTTTCAAATTTTAATTAAGTATTTATTAAATATTTAATAAATATTTAATCAAAATAAATAAACGCAGCCAACAATGCTTCGTATTTCCATAAATAAAAAGAAGTTAGTAAATAAAATTTCCACACATCATCATTCTGGGCTAGGCATCAATCTAATTCAGTAATTCGAATTGCTTAAGAAACTTGAAAATAAATCTTCTTTTTAACCCCTATATGAGCAGCTGAAAACTATACTTTCCATAAACTTTATATATTTTTTAATGTCGATGGTAAGCTATTTTTCCACTTTGGTTTGCGCGACAAATCTGTGTTTATAAATTCAAAAAATACAGTAAATAAATAAAGATGAAGAACTTGGTTTAAAGAATTGTGTTGTATAGGCTAGCGTGGAATAAAGGCTAACATTCATGAGCTATTTTCTCTTGTACGTTCTGCGTTAGCTCATTTGATTATTTCTCAACGAGTTTATTTGTAGTTTTCTACACAGAATTTATAAATTTAGTTATTTTTAAACACAGAAGTTTAAGCCAACACTTAACAGTCAGTAAACTTTTCATAATATCACCAACATTCCTACCAAAGTAAATATTTTTAATTTAATTAATTTTTGGTAATAAACAACATGAAAACTTTCTATAAATCGATTTCAATCCCATAATTTTGCTAGAAGAGAATTGTCTGCAAAAGGTTATGATATAAATTTCGAGAAAATAGAATTGTAAAGTAAATAATTGTATTTTTACCTGTTTCTTTGCCTTGAGAACCTTGACGAGTCTGTGGTGGTATTTGGATGCAAATTGCTTGGACAGAGCTTCAGCAGCATGACCAGCAGCTACTTTTACGTCAGAGTCATCAACGTCGGCAGTTTCCCATCCTCCGAGAAGACCACAAGCAGCAAAAGCTACCAGAGACAAGAGCAAAATTTCCTTAAACATTTTTGGAATAACTTACTTTCAGTTGACGACTGTAATTGTAAGTGAAGCGAATGCAAACGTTGCTGAGCTTATATAGTAGGCACAGGAATTTTCCAACAGAATGGAAACATGTGTTGTTTCACACCAGATTTCCAGTTTTGTTATCACCTTTAAGTGTGTAAAGTTTTGAAGGTTGGCGATAAGCTTTTTTATGGAGACTTAAACTGATACGAGATTTATAGAAAGTTTTCACCTGCGCGATAAAGATTCTTTATTTGTTTCATAACTATAATTATTGCCGGGAATAAAATTGAAATTAGATAATAATGCTATGCAACAATATTATTATAACACTAACAAAAAATTATTATAACACTAACAAAAAATTATTATTTTTGTTCTTTAAAAAAAGTATAAAATTATTACAAAGATTTCACAAATTGGCTTCGATTATTTAGATACGGAAAAAAAATTCTGGAGAAATTACCGTTCTGAATGATAGCATTTATACAAAAAAAAAAAATAATAATTTTGATCTAGAAAACCAAAACATACGGTTTTTACACCATTCATTTGATAATCTTTCCAGTCATACGATAACGACTTATCAGAAATTCGGGTTCTCAAAATTACAGTTCTACTTACTACACATTTAGAAAAATATACAAAACTGGAAAGTGAATTTACACGAATAAATGGTTTTTATACGGTGCGCTAAAGTATAATGATAAATTTTACGACATTTAAGAATTTTATCACACGTTCTAAAATCATATTTTATTTCTAGTTTTACCAAAACCTTTACCAAACGCTTCGGTAAATTTTTTTAACCATAATCTGGTAGTTTGGTTAACTTTTTTTTCTCAGTTTAAGAAGTTTCCTCCTAACTAATAAAAGAAAAATTATATCCAAACTATGAATTTAATAAACAATGCAACATTGCAAATGAAATAGTAATTACTTAATATTTAGAAAACGATTTTGAAAGCAACAAAATTTAACTTTGATAGTATAATATTGCGAATAAAGTATTGAAAATGTAATATTGCAAATACTGATTATATAACTCTTATTGTATGAGTTAATTTGAAAAAATTATAACAAATTAAATAAATATTAAAGCTGTAGTTGTTTTCAAGCTATTTTATTAAATTACCATTTGATTTATGCAAAAACATCTTTTATTGCAGATAATTTTGATTTGCTTAAAAGTGTAATCTAATTAACTTACCTTACAAAACTGATTAATTTTTATTCTTGTTAACAGTCTTAAAATAATGACCTACAGAAAAAAAAACTCTATGAGGATGACCTAGCGATTATTTTATTTCACAAGTCAACGTTGATGCAGAATTTTGACGATCAGATTTTTATGAAAATATGAAATCTATAAATATATTTCTCCTATGTGGTACCATAAACCAGGGTATTTTTTAACCGATTGGCAACACTATAAGTACATTAATTCAGTATTCATTTTGTCAGATTTTCTTAAGTCTTTCCTCGTGACGGACAAGATGACTCATCTTCCAAGAATATTCGCTGTCCTCTATTATTGTATTAGCGAATATGGTTATTGATTGCAATTGATTATTATTTTATAAATAAAATAAACAAGTTTTAGAGGAATTTACCTTTTTCCCAATTTTAGTGCTGCAGGGGAACTCTAATCACAAAGTGGGGCACAAAGGTGTGTTAATCCCTGGTTGAAAGTGTCAAGTAGTGATTTAAGTGGTAATTACGTATACGTTAGGTATTTGTTTAGAATAATAATGAAAAAACAAAAACTTGAAATAAAAATAGAAACTTAATATAAAAATAAAAACTTAGTTACTAGCAATAAATAACTAATAAGTGACTAATTTGATTTACATATAATCCTTTCTAAAATGGTAGATTTTAATCATAAGCAGTATTATGGTGCTACTTACTGTTAGACCAGTTTATATGTCATATAGTTCGAGACGTGTAATAAATAACTAATCAGTAACTAATTTGATTTACTTATAATCCTTTCTTAAATGGTAGGTTTTGAACATCAACAGTATTATGGTGCCCCTTACTGTTATACCATTTTATATGTCGTGTAGTTCGAGACGTGTAATAAATAACTAATAAGTAACTAATTTGACTTACTTATAATCATTTCTAAAATGGTAGATTTTAAACATAAACAGTACAGGTGCCACTTACTGTTATTCCAGTAAATATGCTGTATACGACATATTTACTGGATATATATATATATTATATGTTCACTGGATACTGGATACTGGATATATATATATTATATGTATAATGGATACATATATGTTCGGGGGCGTGTGTATTTACAGCACTCAATTGTTTCTTTTATGCTATCTTATTTCACGACTAAGATGGAAATGATATTGATACTCCTGCTTCTTTCTGCGCTTAAATGTTCTGAACTCATACTAACGGTGATTTGTGTGATTTAATGTCTGCCGCATAGATTTTAAAATATTGTTAAAATTATTAAGGAAATTAGACAATATCTCTGATATCCCTTGAAAAGAGTTAAAATCACAATCGAAGTCCTTCTACGTGAGCAAAGTCGCGATAACAACTGGACGGTGAAAAATTTCGTTAATATATTGTTTAAAACTAATTAAGGTGTTAGGATTAGAGGAAGGGATGAAGAATTAGAGCATTTAAATACAGTTGGGCTCTGTCCTTGGCTTAGTTACTATTAAGTTCATATGTTGTACAAAATAACTTTGAAAGATGACCAAGTTGGTCGCCAACGGCGGCTAGTAACGCATAAATTAAATTCGTTGTTTTATTTTGTTTACAGAATAATGTTTTGCAAAATCTAAAATAATTTTAATTCAATTCTAATTCTTAAGAAATGCTAATATAAATTTTGAATCTCAGTGAGACAAATCATCGTGCGAATTTGCTTTACTACCAATTTCATGCTAATTTACCAAAATTTGCAAATTTTCAGGATAATCCAAACTGAGAAAAGAGATATGATCACAACTACCAGAATATCTTAAAATTTACCGTGTTTCTAGCTTTATAGGAACACTAAAAAAGACGGAAATTTTTATTGAAGCTCTTTGGTAATGAATTTCGGCAAAATTAACAAAAAATATGGTTTTATTACTATGCTATTTGGAAAATACAGAGAAAAAAATTGATAATATTTTCCTGATTCTTTCGAGAATCGCATAAAAACCATTTACTCGGTCAAATTTACTTTTCAGTTCGTATTTTAACTAGGAGATAATAAAATGTATCATTTTGAAAACGAGAATTTTCGGTAAACAGTTACCACACACTGTAAAAACTGAGGTGTAATACCTATCAGAATGCCGTGTTGAAAAACTCTAAAAATATCGTGAATGATTACTTTATCTCAAGTTAATGCCGAATAGAGTGTTCTTACAAACTTCAAAGGGTGCAATTAAATCTAATCGCTAATAATTGATAGAGTTTAGACCTATCTGAAGCTCGTTGTTCATTGGAGCTCCATATATTTAGCGATATTCTATTTTATATTACTCTAATTATAAATATATGTGTTCCTGAATACCGAAAATAGGAGTTGCTACTTTACACCAAGTAATGTAAAGGAACATTCTTGATTTTTCACTGCATCACTGCGTAAAAAACTGCCCTTGGTTAAACATCACATTGGTGCAAAGTAGTTGCCATCATTTTATATCTATCTATCTATCTATATATATATATATATATATGCATGCCACTATACTAAACCGGTAATTATTAATAACAGCCTTGCCTTTTCTAAATACATGGTGTATAATGCATTAAAAAAATAAAATTTAACTCTACTTTATTTAAACAAATTAAAATATGAGACCAAGCTTACCGTTTATATACTGAAAAAATGCTGCTGCATTAAAAATTCTGTTAGTGGTGAAACAGGTGCATTTATACTGGTTAGGACATAAATTACCTTTTTAAATTACATTTTTTGCACATTTAAACTAATCCCTCAAATTTAAATATCTGCATAAAAAAAGTAATAGAATTTCAGAAAAAAATAAAATGATAGAACTTGCTCCAAATCTTTTAACTCAATGGAATTTCCATGTATTACATGCAGAAGGAAACTAAATGGTTGAAGTTTTCTTCTTGTATTTCTTGTACAAAACTTTCTAAAGAACAAAGGAGACACAGTATCACTCAAAAATATTATAGGCTATCAATTTAAATGGGAAACATGTCTTAATATCTACAGGCAAAAATAATGAAATATAATTCTGAAAAAAATATTTAAGATACTTGGATCTGAAATCATAACTGCATGATATTAAATATAATCCATTTCATGACAGATATTTTATTAAACTTTCTTGAAACTTTTAAGATTACCATAAGTATTTATTAATATCACACTTTATTTTCCATTAAATAATATTTAATAAATAATTTTACATTTAAATGTGAGTGAATATTATTTTGACAACCAACAAGTGTAAACTAAACACATTTGAATAACTTTTTTTTAAAAATTATTTTATTGAAAATAGCTTGATAGTCGAGTTGAATAGCTTGAATAGTTGTTGAATCGAGTTGAATAGTTGAATAGCTTGTAAGTCGAGTGCTTTTTTTTTGGCAACAGTCTTCTTGAATAACTTGTTGCCAAACAAAAGCACTCGACTGGAGAAAAAAATTGTTTCAATAAGACATCGCTCTTCTCTTACAAAAATTTAGAGTTTCTTTTATATTTAAATTTTTTTAAAATGATATGAATGATAAAAAATGTAACTGCACGAATTTGTATTTTACTATTATTTCTCATCAGAAAAAGTATGAAAAGTGTATATAAATCTAAAAAGGATACTATCATTTTCTTTTATTTCTCTTAAAGCTAATAGCAAAAAATTTAATAATTGCTAAGGTGCATTCTTATTTAAAATAAATTAAAAAAAACTGCTAATACGTAAGTATTATTTACTTACATTTAAAATTAGATGAAGTGAAATTTTAATTTCAAGAAATGAAGCATTTGTTTAAAAAATGTGAACATTTTACTATACAAAATGTATAAATTAAGTAAGGAGAGTAGTGACGGAAAGTTCGATTTCATAAATCTGCAACCATCAAACTTAGAGGGGCAGAAAGTGAAAAACTTTTTCACATTTCATTGCATCGTCAGAACAAGTGTGAACCTCGTAGATTAAGGTGGTCCGAATTCTGGTAAAATTATTTTTTTGTGCGTTCTAAAATTGAATGACATTAATATATCATGAATTAGATTCCATTTACCGTTTGCTAAACGTGAGAGGTTTTCGTGGCTTTCTTCACTTTATGACGCAGATGCAGATTAGTCAAAAAGTTTTTCACGAATGCGAGTTTCTCCCAATGCTTGATCTGGGAATTTCTTTGTCTTCCCGATTGACCTAAAAATTACAAGGTTGAAAATTAGCAGTCATAAACTCAAAAATTGGTCAAGCTGCTCAACGACGATTATAAAATATTAAAATAATATAAAACAGCTCAGGTTTTAGCCGCGGTGGCTGATTGATGTGAATTTAACTCCCGGATCGCGGCGACCAGAGTGTTGACTAAAATATCCTCAATGGTAGACAAATCATGGGCTAGAATCCCCTTGCCATCAAATTAACCATGGGAAGTTTTCGTAGTTTTCTTCTCCGTGTTTCGTAGTTTGTAGGTTGGGTTCCGAATTCGTAAGTCATTGTTTGTCGTAATGCCTTTTCAATGCCAGTTATAAAAGAAATGAAATGGCCTTGATATTTTGGTGGTTTAAAATATTTTCAGGTGGAAGATAGTTGATGGGACCATGCAGTCAAAGGCGTTTAATAACAAGAGCCAACAGAAATGCAGAAAAAATCTTTGAGACTTCAATTCGTTGAATGACGATCAGAATAAACATTGGAATTCGTATCCAATCACCGTTCATCAAAATTCAAATAATGAATTTAAATGGTATCATGGCGAAACCATGGAACTGCAAAGCTTCTTGTCACACATGAATATCAATAAATATCAGTGTTATCATGAATATCAATTCATGAATCAACTCATGATATCATGGATATCATGAATGTTTTTGGATCTATAAATGTGAATATCAATAAATGTGTTTTTGGCCAATAAACACAGTCCTGTAGCTCATCATCCATATGATCTTTTCCTGTTCCTGAGATTATAAATTTATATCAAGAGTCTCCAATTTTTACATTGAAAAACATTTAAAAGTCTGTAACCGACTTGATAAAGACTATTTCTATATGCATTATTTAAAAAATACAAAACTGAAAAGTAAATTTAACAGAATAAATTATTTGTATGTTATGCTCTAAGATATCATGATAAAAGTACTAAATTTTACCTCATTTTATCGGATGTTATAAAGCTATATTTTAAGTTAATTTTACAAAAATCATTAACAAATCACTTTGGTAAAAAGTACTGAGATTTCTGATGTTTCCATAGAGCCAGAAACATGGTAAAATTTACCATATTCTGATAGTTAAGACAATACTTTTTTTCTCAATGATAGGAAAAAGTGAAACCACACAAAAAGCAGAAGGGAAGCAATCCTTTTTTAAAAATGCCGTGAACCTTACTAAGCATATTAATTTATATTGTTTACCTATACATCTGTTTTAGATAGTATTGAAAAAATGTTAATACTAAAAAAAAAATTCTTTTCAAAATTTTGAATTACATCATGTAATGAGTTACATTTTAATGAAAAAATTCCAAAACTTCATATGCAAAGATCCATTAACTTAGAAATATCATTTGTTTTAATAAATTAATTCTGATGATTTTGCCATTTTAAAAAACGAATGTGTTTCCTTTCATCTCTTGGCATCATTTCGAAATAATGCATCACTGAAAAATGGAACCTTCGGAAAAGTGAGAGACAGAAAAACAATCTTTGAGATTATTGCTCTTAATACCATTACTTTTACGTTTAAGTTGTGTGCTCTTAAAAATTCTATTTAATGCACTATGAAAAATTTTAAAAAGTTTATATCGCCAAAGAGAGCTTTTTAATCTTTTAAAGGATCTTACAAAGTTTATTTAATCATTCATTTTAAAATGTGTGCATAATGGTTGTACGTATTTCTTTCTCTTGACATTTTTCACTTTTTTTTTCTTCATTTGCGCATTGTAATAGAGGGCGTTGTTTTCTTTAGGTTTTAGTTTTTTCTTTTCATTCGGCTTGCTTGAGAAATTGATGTCTGACCTGTGAATATGTGAATTTTTATATTTCTGATGATTTTGTTTGAGTTTCTTTTCTTTATTTGTTATTTATATTGCATGTTTTTTTTCCTGGACTTCTATGCAAAACCATCGGGGTACTGAGGGAGTTAATTTAAGCATTAGCTTCTCCCTCAATTAGAAATGGTTTTGTTTTTATGGCTACCGAGGCCGGTACCCCCTGAAGACGTCAGCTTCGGTGGTCATATTTTCATTTTTCTTTCCTTCATTTTCTTTATTGCATAATGGTTGCTTTTTTACATTCTTGTCATTGGTGTATTCTGCGTGAAACCAGGAATATTTTACTATCTTGATTTCATTTTACATTTATTGTAAACATTTTATGAGCTTTAATGATAGATTTTGGTAGGAAAAAAAATTCCACACAACCTTGACAGAAATTTTCAAAGACATTGCAACCAGATGACATTTGAATTTTTCTGTTATTTTAAAAACATATGAGACATAACACGACAAGAAAAATTCTAGACAGGCACTTGAGACTGCTGAAAATGATGGAGAAGAGGTATCCTATGGACTTGATATTGATGCATTATAGTTAGTGGCAAAATTTTAGATATTTATACGCATTATTAATCACAAAACTTTAACCGCAATTTTCTCAGAATTATGTTTTTCCTACATGCTGTATCCCTAACAAGTACAATTTTAAACAGAATTTTGTTCAAATTATGACAAAATATTAACAATAAGAGACGTTTTTGCTGAAAATAGGTTTTTTTTTAAAATTGAGTTGAATGGTTTTGAATAATTCACGAAATTTCAACTACTTTTATGTAGTTTTTTTCTAAATTTTTCAAAATATCACAATGTTGTGAACAAATTTATTTTTTAAATAAATCCTACGCGTGACGGAAACTACATTCATTTAGGTGAAAAAACGCTAAACGAGTTCAAATTAGGATGATTTTATTTCAGCTTNACAGGCACTTGAGACTGCTGAAAATGATGGAGAAGAGGTATCCTATGGACTTGATATTGATGCATTATAATTAGTGGCAAAATTTTAGATATTTATGCGGATTATTAATCATAAAACTTTAACCGCAATTTTCTCAGAATTATGTTTTCCCTACATGCTGTATCCCTAACAAGTACAATTTTAAACAGAATTTTGTTCAAATTATGACAAAATATTAACAAAAAGCGACGTTTTTGCTGAAAATAGTTTTTTTTTTCAATTGAGTTGAATGGTTTTGAATAATTCACGAAATTTCAACTGCTTTTATGTATTTTTTTCTAAATTTTTTAAAAACACCACAATGTTGTGAACAAATTTATTTTTTAAGAAAATCCTATGCGTGACGGAAATTACATTTATTTAGGTGAAGAAACGCTAAACGAATTCAAATTAGGACGATTTTATTTCTGCTTATAATTACAGCCTGTTACGGATAATTTAAAAAAACAACTGTTTAACACTGTATTATATAAGTGCACATTTTAGTATTTGTAACATGGTAAAATAAAGATTAAAATGTGGTCAAAAACATGAACGATAAGATTTTTAAAAAAATGTATTAATCAATACAACAACAAGAAACAAGTTAATCACAACCGGAGAAAAATTCATTAAAAAACTCTTCATGCGGAAATAAAGATCATGTAGAGTTTAAATAGCAATTCATTTGAATTTTTTTCGTGATAAGGAAATAGTAAGGAGTCGTTATTAGTTTTATGAATACTTCCAGTAGGATATCTTGAAAATTCACTGAAACAAAATTTTAATTTAATTTAACGTTGTCTGTTTAATTTATTTTCGAGTTATAATTTTGCACTTTGCTTTATTATAATAAAACACGAAAAGAAATCTCCCATAATTTTAAATTATAAAAAAGTGTAATTATTTTTTTATTAAGTTCAAATTAAATGAAATACAAAATTAAAATTTTTTAAAAAATTAATTTATAATACAGAAAATCAATAATTTTAAATTCTGCTTTTTGTTTAAAATATAAAATAAAATAATATTTTAAGAAGTTTGTTATGTAACAATATTTTTAAATTATGTTATATCGGAATGCAAATTATAATTAAATCATTTTATTTTTGAATTTTAATTCATAATAATATTTTTTAATCTCACTTTAGATATGTACAGCGAAAAATATGCCTGCTTCTTAGCAGTTGTTACTTACAAATATACTGTAAATAAATCGGATACAATCTCTTGTCAGGATTTTCACGCACGGCACTGATACCATATTATGAGTTACAGCTGTTATTTTTCACATTAAAATATTTGCCACTTTCTCAAAAGTTGTCTTCCTTATTTTTCCAAGTATAAAAAAAGATGTTCATTCATAAATACAAATCTTGAGTTTCATTTTTTATGTTTGTAAACTACAGATAATTCCAAGGTTTGTCTTTAAATTCATCCTGAGTGGTTTTCTCATAATATTTTCTACAGAAATAGAACTATAAAAAGTATTCTGTACGTTTGCCGTACTTCCTAAATATAGTTTCATTTTATTTCATTTTTAAATGAACTGATTTAACTAAACTAATTTTAAAAACCAATGTATTTTATGAACGATGATATTGCTTTGCTTTTAGTATAGCTATTATATACTCATGAAGGTGTCTTGCAGTCAGTAGTTTAAAATTTATCTAAAAAAGAAATTTAAAAGTTATTCAAAATATCAATTTACATATCAAATAAATCTCACAAAGAATTTATTGAAAATCATTATTAAGGCTCTACTTTATCATCATTACACCAAAGATAAATGCGCGAGATTGTATTGTATTTTGACTTGAGTTGGTTTGTGTGGTGTCAAGCGAGGTACAATCAAAATCAATTATGCTATCATAATTATTGATGATAAATGGGCTTTGTTTCCGTGCACATTCCAACACTTTCTAATAATTCTTTTAAAATTTCAAATAAATTATTTTCCTTCTGATACTTTTGTTTCGCAAAAATATCGTACTTTTTTTTAAATTGACTCTTTTATAATTCACAATTACGAAAATAAATATGTGTTTTTTTAAATCTTTCTGTGATTATAGTAGAATTAATTTTAATAAGACTTAGAGGAAATAAAGTAAAGTAAATAAAATGCAGGCTTTAAATTTAGTCTTTTGTCCAATCAACTATTCAGCTACAAACTCTAAAGCATTTATGCATTATAAACTCATATAAAAAAATTGATTTGACATTTAGTATTCCACAGTATTTATTTCTAAATCTAATGTGCTACACTTTTAGTGGCACTAAAACTAAAAAACAAGTTAACATCATTTTTGTAATGGGTTTTCAAAATGTGCATTTCATCGCTAAACTTGTCGGCATTTAAAATATTTAAAATAATTCATGCCGAATTACAATCTGTATCATAACCATTCTCCAAAAAATTTAATAAAAAATTAGAATTATGATTCATTAGTTATAAATATAACAAAAACTGGGCGAAACGTAACATGTGATAAAATTTTAAGCAACTAGATAGACTTTTTTTCTCACGAATATTCACTATGATATGAAAACATAAAAGAATAAAATGTATCAAAGTTTTAATATTTATATGAGAAAAAATAATTATCGAATTTTTATAATGGAGGTATAAATTTTGTGACAGATTACTCTTATGTTTTTAAAATAAAATGCATGAAAAAGTAGATAATGGTTAAGAAAAAAAAATATATATGAACTGGGCAAATACAAGAAGCAGAAATAATGACAAAGGGTTACAAGTAAAATGCCCTGAACTAATGAGTCAATAAGAGAAGTAATCCCATTGTTCTTTTCCTTTTCAAAAGTGCGTATTTTCATTTTTATAAGGAATTTTTATGTCCTTTTTGATAAAATTCTTTATAATTAAAGATCAAGGGAAAAGAACGGCTTGTATCTTTTTTTACAAAACAATGCGATTGGCTCGCCATCTGTTGCGGTTTGAGGATCACTGAAGCAATTATGTTGAGAATAGGTTCACTTCGGTAGTTATTACACAGTGAAGAAGAACATCACTGTGGGAAAAAAATTCTTGTCCTTCACTCGTTTTTTTTTTCTCAGAATCAGCTTTCATTGTCAAAAGACACTTTTCCCTTTTGATTTTCAATTACTACTATTTGTATCAATGGTATTTGGATTTGTTTGTTGCCTCCTTTCTAAGCAATATACCAATAAGAATATAAGCAATTATTTTCTATTATTATATTCTACAATTATATTCCATTTATAAGAATATAAGTAATATACCAATACAAGCATTTCTATAGTGATACAAAATTTTATATTGTTACATATTCAATGTATAAAGGTGAGATTTGATGCGAGTATAGAATACCAGTCGGAGCTCAATTTATTTTTTCTATGAGAACTTTAAGTTCATTATTAATGAATATGTACAAAATATACTTTATGTACAAAAGAGCATGTGATTCCAAAAATATATCATACATAAATTATTGTTAAAACGCTTGAGTAAAATAAAAAATTTATTTAGGAAATGTGATTAATGATTAATAATAAATATATTATTACTCATTAGTACATAATATTACTCATTATTACATAATATATTATACAATTATTGCCATCGATATTTATAATATATTATACAATTTATGTATAGATATTATACATAAATATATTATTGCAATTTATTTAGTAATTGTTTAATCAAATTTTTATGTTAAATTTTTAAGATAATTATTTATTTTTCTTTTTTCTCGTTAAATAAAGCCAACGTGATTTTCATAAAATACTCTCAAAATCAATGTGATATTTGCCATAGAATTTTATCAGCCATTGATTCATATTTAAGAGAGTATAAAGATAAAGCAATAGTCAAAACAGTTCAGCAAAACTGTTCGTAAACAATCATCAAAATAAATCAGCAAACCTGTTCGTTGTCGAAGTATTACTCTAGATTTGCTCATTTTATGATATTCATGGTTGAAAGCAATGATTTTTACGAATATATTGAGTTGAAAATGATTTTATTTTATATGCTATTCTTTGGAAGAATATGAATTTTTTTTCCAACTATGATTCTCACATGATAGATCATGCGTTTTAGCACGATGCCATTCTGGAGATGCGGAATTTCTGAAATGATTTTATCGTAGTTACTCAGCTTCGGGCACACTAAAAATGATTGAAAGGCAAAGCAGTTTGGGGTCGATTAGTATATTTTTTAATTATACTCGTAAAGTGAAAAGTCATATCTAATTAACAGTTGTAACAGTAATAACTAGTAATAACTTATAGCTTTGAGTTCAATTCTAAAATGTGAAAAATTATTAATAAAGAAGTTAAGAATTTTATTCAAGATCATCTATATTTCTTACATGGCGTTAAGGAAACCCTTGTTTATTTTTTGCGTTCTCAACAAAAAGATGAATTATAAAGCGTGTGAGCTGTTACAAGCATGAAAGAGTAAGCGTACCTATTTACAAATTTCTGTATCTCGTGTCCAACGAAAAACTGAAACAAACTGAGCTATTAATTGGGAAGAATTGAAGGGTTAAAAGTAAATAGTTCATGTAAACAGGCTACGTATTTTATATTATTTTAATTCTTACTTTCAAAAGCATAATTAACTTTTAGTTTCTGAAAAATTTTCTACTGCAGGTCATTTGTTTCAATTTAACATCCTAATTGTTAGGTCACTTGACAGCCTTACATTGATAGCTCAAAGTTCTGAAATTTATTGTTGTGTTTTTAACAAAGTTGCGATCTTTGTGAAATTCACAACTTTGTAAACTGTTTTGATCGCAGTAATTGATTGTAACAATTATTTTTTTGAAAGGATAATTATTTATTTTTCTTATTGTTGTGTTTCTAACAAGAATTTAATCTTCGTGAAGGTCAACACTTTGTTAACTATTTCGATTGTAGTAAATGATTGTGGACATTGTTTTTTTAAAAGATTAATTATTTGTTTTTCAACCTTTTTTATTGCATGTCACTTATTTAAATTTAAAATTTTAATATTTTTCAGTTAGCCGAGCGCATGGAAATTAATTTTTTTTATATAAATGAATAAAATTTATCTGAATAATATTTAGTTCTTACCTGTGTAAAAAAAATAAATGAAATAAAAAATATAACGAAAAGTTGGCGGTAGTCTCCCTTTTTAGGAGGTTTACTTTTCTCTTGCACCCGGCTAACTGAAAAGTATCGACATTTCTTATTTCCATAATTTATTGTTGGAAAAAATTTTGATTTTTTAAAAAAGAATCAGTTTTAAAGATTTTAATAATTGATTTAAATTCTTAAGATTTTACGCGAGAACACATTTCGAATTGGATTTAACTTAGCTATTAATTGGGAAGAATTGATGGGTTAAAACTAAATAGTTAACATTGTATAACAATGGTCAGGGGCTGAAGAGAGTTAGCAAACAGGGGGGCAGAAATTAAATAAATACTCATATAGTCCGTCTTACCATAAAAAGTAAAAGTAAAAGTATCGATATTTTCTAAAGACATTATTTCTGAAAGAAAACAATATTTTACAAGTCAATAAGCAAATAGGTTGCTATACACCTTACAAATTGGCAAATGACAATTATCCCAAAAATGCTATTTCATTCAGAGGATGTCACAACTAAATTATAAATAATAATCTTAAATTTCAAAACAAATTTCAGATGAAAATGGTAAACTTGATAGATTTAAAAGAATGTTGTTTTAAAAAGAGGAGTAAAATATTGAGGAAATTAAATGAAAAATTCTAGAATATTATTAATAAATTAAAATCAGAACTTCTTTAGAGTGGGGAAGTAAAGGGAATTAAGACTTTAATTGAAATTAAAGGTAATTAATTTAATTAAATGAAATTAATTAGAGTGTAATTAACTTTAAGTGAATCAAATTTGCGGAGAACCGTATTTCAAAGCGTCAGCTCGAAAGTATAGCTTTTCAAGCTCTTTTACATCAGTTAGATTTGTTTAATTATTTGATTTTGTTTATTTGTAATAGCTTGTTTATTTGTATTTAAATATATAAAACAGTAATATTGATTTTTCTTATGATAATTTTCTTTCTTTCTAAAATAATTTTTGGCATTTTGCTATAAATACACTGCGCAAGTTTAATGTCAAAATTTTACACATTTTTCATTTTTATTTCCAAATAAAAAAAGTCTTTCCGTTAAGTCTTTTTTAACAAGCTTCACAGCTCATTTCAAAGCATTTAATATCAACATACAAAATATAATTGAAAAATTCGAGTCGTTTGTGATTAATAAGTGATGGATTTCAAACTGTTTCAATTACTTTTCATTGCTGGAATAAGTAGAAAATAATTCAATCTAGCTCAATTAAGAAAACAGTTTTGAGAAAAATAATTTGAAAAAATAAGAAATGCTTTTCTTAAATCTCTCTTTATCGACTTACCTTACTGTTTGAACTCGTTTAATACACCAGTTTTAAAGAGTAGAAATTAATTTTATTTTATCATTATTAAACTTCCACAAATTTATGAATTTCGTAAACATTTATCTAAGTCACATATAAATTTAGTGCTACTTATTTTTTGCTTATTATTGACTTATATTTTTATAATAATATTTTACTAAAACGTAGAATATTTTTTATTGGTTCTGGACTGATAAATTTAATGACTTGGGACAATAAAATGATAAGCCACTCCTTTTGCTCTTTTTTACATTAAACTGTCCCTTAATATAATATCCAAATGGTTTTAATACATTTATGGTAATAGCACATTACACAAAAATGTGTTAGTTCTTACTTGCAAATAATGGAGTTTTTCCAACAAAAAAAAGTGCTATTTTGAAGCACTCTCTTAAATAATTTATGAAACTTTGGCTTTTCAGTATTTTCCCAAGTTCTCCAAATGGGTGCTGGAACTTGTCTCATGGTTTTGTCTAGTCTCGTAGTTGCGCGTGTTGTTTGAACGCTACAGCTGTGATGAATCCAAGTTGGCTAATAAGGCAGGGGTGCGGTTGTTCTTGTTTTCCAGTGGCGCCCTCTATAGCAAAGAATTTGACTTCTGCCACATCCATACGTCACACCCGCTTATAGGGTTGACCCATTCATACACTCACTAATTTATCCACACATCGTAATTTTGATCTGAACCAGAGAACGATCTATCTCCAATTCAATACCCCCAAACAGAAAAAAATATTTTTATAGGAACATGGAGGACTTTGCGACCAGACAGATTTAGCGTGCACCAGTCACCATTTACTACACTAGGGTTCTTCGGACAGCTGGATTCGAGCTCCCTTTCTCAAGCACGAGAGTCCAGCGCCCTACCAACCAGGTCCCATGAAGCCACAATGAAAGTATTAATTGATGCAAATCGCTAAATAACACCTCGTGTGTTCGTTAAGACATCGAATTCGACCTTTAATGATCACTTGAAAAGCCTATGGTTTATTTTCAAATTTCAAAATATGGGTTCCTCATGTTTTTACGGAAAGAAATTTGTGCCATCTCGTTTGATGTCTGTGATTTGCTCTTCAATCGTCAGGAATATTATCCTTTTTTGAAGAACATCATCACTGGGAACAAGAAATAGGTTATCTACAACAATGTTCCATTTTTAATGTTTATTCGATATTTATTCACGATAAAAACTTACTTTATATAAGGAGGTCAAAAATTACCTCGATCAGTGTTTTGCCAGCAAAGAACAAAGATTTTGTGCTATCGGATTGTCAGAGAGATGACATAAGGATTCGGACCAGAATGGATATTACATGATTTAATAATTTCTTTCACTTTTATATATAAAAAAGTTTACCCCACGAACCCAATAACGAATAATATAATTGCTTACAGCCCAATAACAATTAAACTGTATCGATACTAAAACCCGAGAGTTATTTTAAAGAAGAGGAATTATTTTTTTTGGAAAATTTCCTCTAAATAGACATTTAGAAAATCATTTATCGAATGATTTTCTAAATCATTAGAAGAATCATTTCTCAATCATTTAGAAAAATTCTTTGATGACGGCTTGCTAAAAACTGATGTCAAAAGTTTAAATATTACTCACTTTGCTTTTTTTTCATTTTTCAAAAGATATGAGGGTCCATCGTGTATTTAACGAGCCAAATACTGGTATTCGGCAGGAGTTAATAGTTTTGAAATTTCAGCATCTTTTCAAAATGACTTTTTTCTTTTTTCGCTTCAAAACAGTCACCAACTTCTCTGTAAGTTTTAATGAAAAGTTTCTATTTCTGTCCTTATTACTGTCATTTTATCACAGGAAACCGGTTCTTAGACAAATAATAACTCGAACATTTCGTATTAAGGATTGGTATGTGCACAAGAGGGATTTTTCATTTAACTCAGTGACAACCATTTTAGAGAAAGCATTCTTGTCCAGCCTAATCTCAAAAGAAGCTTATTTGATTTAAAACTATTTGTATATGAAACGTACAAGAAGTTTTGATTCATGTTTTCCTGTTTCAAGTTTATACCAGTCGTATGTAATGAGTTTTATTTTGCGTGTTAAGATTTTTAATAAGTGCGTTCTTATGATCAAACTTCTTGAAATAATGTTCATCATTGATGCAATTTCTCAGAAAAATATGTATTTCTTAAATTGCTTTATGATACTTAACGTATGTATTAAATGAGTCATTTAATACAGTTAAAATGAATATCATTAAACTGTAAACAGTTAAAATGAATATCATTAAACTGTAAACAGTTAAAATGAATATCATTACTTTATGACATTTAATCAAGTAACAATGTTGGTCATTTATAACACGTTTGTCATTGTTTTATTACCGTCAGTCAGTTGTGTTATTTTTAATATGAATGTCATCGTTTTATGATATTCAGTCTCATGAAATTCTAATTGTGGAAGTAGTTTTTAATATGGCTGTCATTGTTTCATGATATTCCATATGCTGAACTTTCATAATGATATTCATTTTTATGCGGTTATTATTTCATGTAAATCAACTAAGCTGTGATAGCCAATTTTAATATGGCTGTTGTCACGTTGTTTTATAGTGTTCTTTGAGTCAATAGTTCATTATGATTGCTGTTATTTATTTGACTATAATTACTTAATGATATTTCATGAGCTAAAAAAATTGTGATACTTATTTTCATAGGGCTATCATTGTTCTATGATATTCAATCAAATGAAAATCTAATGGTGAAAATAACTTTGATATGAACATCTTTCTTCAAATATTTGACATGTATTTAGAATAAATTATGAAAATTAAACCGTAAAAAATGCGTTTTTAAATAAAATGGAGGAGAAATAAAAGAATATAGCTAGCTCAGATTGCGAAGCGATCTAAAGAGAACTGTGCGAGTAGTTTTGGAAATTGGCGAGCGGCATTGAGCAGGGTTTTCTCTGCTTCTAATATATTTAAAATAAAATATATATAAAAGAAAAAATGGTATAAGGTCTGGTATATTAAACAGTACAAAGACAGATTGAAAGAACAAAGCAAGTTTAGATCGCTGAAAAGNCTAGCCAATTTCAATATGGCTGTCGCGTTTTTTTATAGTGTTCTATGAGTCAATAGTCTATTATGATTGTTGTTATTTATTTGACTATAAATACTTAACGATATTCCATGAGCTAAAAAAATTGTGATGTTTATTTTCATAGGGCTATCGTTGTTCTATGATATTCAATCAAATAAAAATCTAATGGTGAAAATAACTTTGATATGAACATCTGTCTTTCTTCAAATATTTGATAGGTATTTAGAATAAATTATGAAAATTAAACCGTAAAAAATGTGATATTAAATAAAACGAAGGAGAAATAAAAGAATATAGTTAGCTCAGATTGCGAAGCGATCCTAAGAGAACTGTGCGAGTAGTTTTGAAAATTGGCGAGCGGCATTGAGCAGGGTTTTCTCTGCTTCTAATATATTTAAAATAAAATATATATAAGAGAAAAGATGGTATAAGATCTGGTATATTAAACAGTACAAAGACAGATTGAACGAACAAAGCAAATTTAGATCGCTGAAAAGAACTACATAAGCAATTCCGGGGTTTAAGATATGATGGCAAGCCCGGGTGATGCCCCTTCCCACCCCTTGTTAATATTTATAGCAAAAAAGGCACATTTTATTAGAGTAACATAAAAAAAAATCAATCAATAATTCATATCAACAGTACAATACAAAAATATCAAAATAAACTACGCATAAGCATTTTCATAACAGGAACTGTTTATAAAAATTGATTGATTTTTGAGACAAGTTGCAATTCACTTAACTAATTCAGACATTGCAATTCAATTTACTTAATAAAATATCTCTCGTCTAAATGTTTTTGAAATAGATGTTTTATTAATATGTGATGAAAACGAAACTAAGTTTTAATTTCGAAAACATGATCGTAATTTGATTTCAAACTAAATCTCGCATGTATCGTATTCCAATCATTTCGAAATAATTAACTTTCTATCTCCGTAAATCCATGTTCCTGATATACCGAAGCGATAATTTGAACTGGAAAATAAATTAATTAGGGGTATGCGTTGAATCTGTTACCGGATATAAACTACACTAATTATAAATGCGTGGAATCTCATTTTCTAGTTGTTAACTGATACGAAGCACATCAAATTTCGGCAAATAGTTCTGGATGGGAAGTAAATAAAACTTCTCCGGATATCTGGTTTAAATCGAATTACTCAATAAAGTTTGATACCAAATTAATAATAGTTAAGAAAACTCGGTTATATATCTTCATTGAATATTACATTTTATAACTTAAAATTCCGAAAATAGGACTCTTGATCGAATAACCGACACAACTTTCCTTAAATAGTCTTATATAAAACGAATAATTCATATGGAATACTATTGAATAATATGGAAAATGCAAACTTCCTTTTCTCCAAAGTTTAAATAGAAGAAAAAGCCACCTAAATGGTTACACAATAAAGTGGTTATTTTACCATTTCTTGTATTAATTTTTAAGAGAGGTCCCGTTAATATGTCTGTATATCAAGCCTATAAATCAAGTTTCTAAAGGTCCCTATCTACATTGATTATCTCAGGGACATTTACAACTTACCACAAGCTTCAAATTTGAAATGGAATAAAATTATCTAAATTGCCCAAAACACTGCGCTCCTCGTCAGGACGACATGTGACTGATGAAAACGTAGAAACAGTAACCGACCCTTTCTTTAAAATCATCACAATAAAGTAGTTATTTTATCATTTCCTTAAATACAAGACTTCTGCACCAAGTATCAGTTCAATTTTAAAGTATGTATCGGCTTAATTTTAAAGTAACTTTCAAGCTTGTCAATTAAATTAAGTCTCTTAAAGAACTTATCATGAACATTCATTGCAGGGACATTTACAACGAACCCTTATAGAATACACTCTTGGCTACAGCGTGTAACCTCTTAAAATTTATTGAATGATATCTAGCAAAATTTCATCACTTTAAGAAATAGTATTTTCAAATTATTTTTTCTGTTCTTTTAAAAAGTCTACGTAAAAATTCTGATTGGATTTATCTTCGTCAGTTGGAGTTTTTAATTACAATGAAAATTGACCTTTCAAATGTTTTTAATTACGTATCATAAGAAAGGTTTACGGCATATCTTATTTTTTGAGTCGGATGGATTACATTTCACAACTAAATTGGGAAGAAATACACTAAAAAAATATAAAACAAAAAAGAAAAATATAGTAATTTTTTAAAATTACCAAATAAAGTTTATTAAGATCAATAATTTTCAGAAAATATTTTCTCGCATTTATGAGTTTTCTGTTATATTTCAAAGTAAAAACCGCATTTACTTCCATTAGTGCTTTTTAAAACTGAAAAACTAAACTGTTCTCTTAAAATTAAAAGCTTCAAACCAATTAAAACCAAAACTCAATGACACAATACCTTAAAAACAATGAATGATACGGCGCTAAAAGAGTAGGATATTCTTTCTTATATAACTTTAATTACTTTCTGACTGTAAACAGAAGATACAAAGAATACAGTTTCACTGAAATCATTTAACTAACGATAGAAAGCATGAAAAAAATTGAAGAATTGTTTTCATGCACGGCAGCTTGAACTTGTCGAGAGAAATTGACCTTTTCTGCCTTTCTGAATAATGAGTTTGCAAATCCAGTTGTTCTGAAAACAAGTGACACATATTAATGAAATGTGCATTGCTTAAAAAACAATTTAAAAATAATTGTTTTGCTGTTAAAAAAACTTCTCAAAGCTATTTTGCTAAAAGAAAATTCAAAAAAGTAACAGTATAGTTTAAATACTTCAGTAGAATTTTTATTCCAGATTATATACACTAATCATAATATTCATATAGGTTAGACGATTACCTTTTGTGTCATGAATAACTCTTGCTATAGTAAAAGCGCCCCTCTTCCAACCCTTACAGTAAAATCGTTACCTTTCCGTTTTTTAACTCTGTTTGCTACAAAAATGTTATTAACTTGTCAAGTTTTCGTTTTAAAGGCATTAGCAATATTAAACTTATTGCCCTTAATGCTTCTATCAATATTGGTAATGGCACAGGCATTGAACATATACCATGCCAATGCTACCTTAGCTACATCAGGAAAACCAAACACATTTTAAAATTTAGATTTAAGGAATAAGATAGATAAGACATGCTCTCCTGCACACTGTTGGAATCTTGGACATAAATTTAATTTCTATAATGCCAAAATTCCTTCCACCATTCTCACATCTACTCATCCTAATTTCTAGAATTTCGTTTTAATCAAATTAATACCGATTCTTTGGTTAATATATATTTATTTTTCATAACCCTCACTTATGCTTTTAAATGTATCCTGCTATGATTTGCCCTTTTACCTTCCGCAGTTTTTCCAGTTGCTTTGTGATATTCCATTTTTTTCGTTTGCAACTTAGCGTATTTTTTTCTTTTCAAATCTGTTGTGATTTCATCATTTACGTCTAGTAAACCCTTATTACTTTGCAATATATATATATATATATATATGTATAAAATAATACCAATTGCAAAAAGGTTTATAAATTTAGACA
>NC_092206.1:14796395-14833805 GCF_043381705.1 Parasteatoda tepidariorum
ATATATATATATATAAAATAAATTATATAAATAAGAAGACATATTTTCTAAATACTAGTGGGAGATATTTAATAATTCTTAGTTTTGTATCTCATCATATAATAATGCATCACAGTTGAGCTGAAATATTATGTATCACTGTGTACCAAAAAAAAAGTTATGCTGATAATTTTTGGAACAAAATTAGGCATGTTTTTATTAAGAATTTTTTACTTCTGAATATGAATAAGTAATTTATTACAGCGTGTCAGAACATTTTTTCTTAGTTTAATAAGTTTTTAAAAACAAATCATTTGACATTTTTATATTTTTTGATATTTAAAAGTTCTTTTGAAGTTATAAAATTTTTTTCAAGATATTCTAAAAATCCATTTTGCTTGCTTATATTTTCTTTATTTGCTTCTTTTTTATAATGTACCCAAATTCTAAATAGTTGCGAAAATTTCATTAAATACTCTTTTAAGAGAGGCTGTACTTACTGATGAGTCAGACGAATCACAATCTTGAGCTGTTTCGTAACTCATCTCCGTCTTTAAGCAGTTCGTCAATCCAAGAGACACTTCTAATTGATAGGATGCGGTTTTCTTACGAAAGAGAAAAAATCAATGAAATCAATGGTAATAACTGTATAAATTTGTGAACCAAACTTTAAAATAATTGACATTGTTGAAAGAAAAGATAAAATATAGGTAGAAAACTCTCAATAAGAGTCTTAAAAATTGATTTTAAACACTTGATTCAAAGGTTTTTTTTCACCACTATCATTCATTTTAACGTCGCTTTTAATAATGATAATCAATTTTTGACTTATTGTTGCCCTTGCAATTTTAAATTCAAGAAACTAACTCTAAAATTTACAGAAAAACCTTACCTTCGTGAAACTTTTTTTGAATATAACTAACCAACATTTGAAAATTTTCACGGAAGTCAATGTTTTTTTGGCATGTAAGCAAACGGTTCTAGAACGGAGCAGTTACCAATTTTCTAAAATTTTTAGAAGCCATGGATTAAATTATTTTTTTAAATATTATTTATTTTATCACCATTGATGATTATTCAAGTGCATGGAAATGTTTCATTTATGGAAAGTTTTGAACACTGTGGGTTATATGATTTTTTTAAACATTTAATTTATTTCATCTCTGTTGCTGGTAATTTATTGCACTTTGGGTCTTTATAATTTTCAACCTGTCGCAAAAGAGCTAACTTTAGAGTTTATAAGGAAAATCTCGACTTCGTAGAAGGATTTTTAAGTAAAATTAACCTGAATCTGAGAAATCTACAAAACTTTTCTATACCTATAACAACTCCAATAGATTTAAAACGTGTAAGCAAATAGTTCTGCAAAACGATGCATTTACCCATATTTTAAGAATTTTAAAAGTAGTGGATCAAAAAAAAAGATTTAATTAAAAAAAATTGATTTAGTGGCGACGCATATTTTTAGATGCTGTTGAAGATGCTGATCTAAACGCATATTTTTAGATGCTGATCTTTAGTCAACTTCAGTATCAATTGATAATATATAATCTATAATAAGAAAATGAAGAGCTTTCCTTAAGTGTTTGTCTCTCTTTCTCCATAACTGTTTAAGCTAACGCTCCGAACTTTAACGAGTGGTTGAAAGAGGTGAATTTAGACCCTGATCCTTAAAATTGTCCGAAAATTTCGATTAAATTATTCGGGAGAAATGTTTGAAAAATGTAATATAAAATTTATAATGTTATAAAATACATAATCTTATAAAAATTATAGTTAGCCCGACAACAATATAACCATATCATTAAAATAAACAGTTTCAATAATGGTACATTCTCCCCACTTTTTCATTTCAAATCAATCTTAATCTAAAAAAACTAAGCTGAAAATACATCTTACCCCACATAATGGTTCATCCAAGCACACTGATTGGTTTCCATCGAGTATGGCGAGTACCTTCAAATGAAATTTCGAAAAATGCTGTCCGGAAAATGTTTTTGTTGCTTGAACAGCAGCTTCTATGACAGCGTTGTCAGATGCATCCACTTGAGTATAACCACTGCAACCTTTGCAACTGCAATTTGCAAACGGGAGCAAAACAGACAGCAACAAAAACACTTTCCACATTCTCAACACCTTGATGAAGAAAACTGAGTATAACTGACAAACTTGATATTTTAAAACTTTTAAAGCTGATTAAAATTTAAACTGAAACATCTGCTGCTTCACAGAATATTTAAAATCACTTAGATACACTTTAACAAATGATAAAAAGCTTACGAGACAATTTTTGTTCTTATTTTAGTCATTGAAAAATATTGATAAAGTAGAATTATCTATAACTATAACTTATTTATTTGTCAGTAGTTACTTTTCACATTAATGATTTAAAATGTCTTATTCAAAGGAAAACATATAAAATCAATTTTTATTTTGTTTTGCAGATTCGTCGAGAGAGCAAAATTCGTAACATATTCAATTCTTAGAGAAATATATGCAAAAAAAACATATTTGATTGGGAATGACTTTTTATTTTATGTACTTATTTTCCATTCACCTATTTATTTATTTTTTGAACATATTTACAAAAACAAACAAATAGCTTTTGATAATTCAAAATTCAAGTATTTTTTAAAAACTGTGAGGTATTTCCATCAAATTTTTAGATTATGTCACCATATAATACCAAACTTTTTCATCAATCAAAGTTAAATTAGACAATATTTAAAATAAATAATTATTAAAAATCATGCTTTGTATGGAATCTTGGTTAAACATTTAATTTAATTTTAAGTATCTGACTTTTGTGAAATTCGTTTTCTCAGGAACTATTCGATTGATTTCTTTCAAGTTTTGTATTCTTTCATTTAAAATTAAATTCCTTAAAATGACGCAAAAAAATACCTTGAAATTCGAAATTTTTTTAGACCTTTCATAAAAAAAAATAAATATTTACTAAAAGTTATTTTTTAAAGGAATTATTTTTGGATAAAAGAATTCTTTAATTGAGTGTAAAACTTTTCCAATTCTCTTAAAAAGTTTGAGATATACGCAATGAGTAAAATCAACATTAGAAATATGCAAAAAGTAAAATCAACGATAAGGAGTCCGAGCTTTGGAGCGCTCACCTGACCAAACAATTGGGACCATATTTCCTATTTCCCAGCTTGCGGCAACCCCTATATTTTGGAGGTAAGAAATCCAGATTCCTTGAAAAAAAGGGTATGTTTATTCGGAGAAAGTATGTTTTTGTGCCTGATTTCGTAACTTAAAATATCGTCTACATTTAATAATTGGCATATTTGAAGTTACCCCTTCGCGCCATTAAGATTGAGTTTTAGAACATGGAAATCCGATCATTGAGATCAAAAGTTATTAAGAGTGGGGGAGCACTATACTATNGGGGGGGGGGGGGCACTGTACTATACTACTTAAATATATGCATTATGCTTCGCGTCAGTTTCATTTAACTCTGCGTGTAACTTTTTGAGTTAATCACTTTTGTGGCTTTTAATTTTTACATTGTTTTAGTGCTAATTTTTTTTTACCGGCAACTCAAGCCACCGCATTGTAGGGAGGGTAGGTATAGTATCAAAAACAATGTTAGATCTTCCATTGTCGAATCATTTGAAGCTTCTTCATTTATGTTTAATTTTGATAGCCTCTATAGCTTCTCATTTTCCTAAAACCAATTCTAAAAATATTTTTATTTGTGCATTTTTACTTAGTTAAAAAGCTTATGAATTATTAATGAACGACTGAATTATTAATGAAAAACTCACAGGCTTATGAATTATTAAAGAACGACTGTTGTAACGAACTGTTGTAAACAATTTAAAAATATTTCTATAATAAGTTTTCTTTTTGATCACCCACGAAATTAACCTTGTACCTATTATGCAGAGAGGAATAAATCGTACTATATGAGACGAAAATATAATCTCTGTTAAATAGTGAAGTAGGGTTAAAAGTAGTAAAGTAGGGTTAAAAGTAGTAAAGTAGGGTTAAAAGTAGTAAAGTAGGGTATAGTAAGTAAAGTAGGGTATAGTAAGTAAAGTAGGGTATAGTAAGTAAAGTAGGGTATAGTAAAAATTTGGGGACATTTTTTTGCAATTTTACTATTTCATATTATTTTCACTTTTGTATTTTACATTAGTTACCACTAATAAGATTATTCAAAACTCACAATATCGTATTCAATAATTATCACTGTGTATAATATTAGAGATTTAAATAATCTATAAAGATTGAGATGTTGAAAATTTTAGATAATTATAGTGACACTAGGAGGCTCCGCCCCCTGCTCGCTAACGCTCGCCAACCCCCGAGAATTGCTGTGCAATCCTATGTGGTTCACGCCGTGAACCATGGCTCGCTGCGCTCGCTCGCCAATGAACACAATGTTCTAGCACAAAGACATAATATATTATCATCAAAGACATAGTATTTTATCATCAAAGACATAGTATTGTACTTATGTAGAAGAATTCTACCAATGTTCTTATTGGCTTTTAAAAAAGTATATTAGCTATTTAGATTGTACATGGTGAAAAAATCAAAACATTAGCTAAATAAGAAACATATTAGCAAAATAAATTATCAAATATTGCTTCACTAATATTCTGCATTTTAAAGCGTGAAAATTCAATGCATAAATAAACGCGAAATATAAAAAAATTCAATGCATTCAATACAAACACTTAAACGTTTTTTAGACGTTTAGGTAGCTCCCAGTAGAAAAATATCAATTCAACAGCGGCCTTTTAAAGCATTCTCACTTCAATTAATTAATTAATTCCTAATTGAGTTTAAATTAAATATTGTCATGTTTTTAGTGCATGAATCTGAATTGAACAACCTGATAATGCTCACTCTGGTTATTGTTATCTGGTTGCTCACTACGTGCTCTTGCGTGCCGAATCCAATCAATTAAAAATGAAAACTGTTGCCAGCACGAGAAAAGAAATATCATCGGTTTTATTGATACATACATACATACGTACGTATTAGCGTTTTATATAATATAGATAATTAATTATACCATTACGGATACGTCACTATAATATTACGGATATCCGTATATTTATTATAAATGATACTCCTTTTTGATGCACTTGTGTATTACGAAATATTGTAATAATATCAATGAACATAAATGTTTCAATTTAACTAATTTCTTATTTTCACATTTGTCAATATTTCCATATTTTGGATAACGTACAATACTCAAATGTATTAAAGTAAGCATCAGTTGTAAACTAAATGCAGAATTTATTGCAAAAAATCCAAAAAGCATGACACGCCAAACGAAGTCTTTTAGCATGTGCTGTAAAGAATGAACAATTAATACAAAATTAGTTTTATGCTTTCTGGAAGGTTGCATATAAAGAGTAATTTAATTGTCGAATTTCTTTACTATTCGAATGCGTAAGGGGGTCGTTCAAATATAACAAAAGCAAAATGGGATAGGGGTTTGAGATTATTTATGCAGACAAGGGTGAGGAGTATGAACAACGCTTGCACAACAGATTAAAAACACATTTTTAAAACTTTTCTTTAAAAACAGAAGAAAAAAATTTCATTTTTATTTCAAATTTAAAGATTTCAGAAATTAAAAATTGGGCAAAATTTCTAGGTGCTTGAGGTCAAGAGATTTAACCACTGAGGGTAAACAAAATATTCCTAAAGAATATTAGACTAGAAATTTGATAAGACTTGAACACTTCTGTTAATGGGTTAGATTTTAAACGGATTTTTTACTAAAATATTTCAGCTCTAAGTTTTTTAAAAAAAACCAAGGTTTAAGACTTTGTGTAAGTAGAAGTAAAATTCATTTGCTGACAAAAGGGAAGAGTTCAAAATTTCCAAGAACACGCTTACGTAATATTTGACAGTCCCCCCCCCCAAAAAAAAATTCGAAATCTGCTTATTAAGTTATATTAAGCAATACACAGAAATTTCAATTCAAAATTACAAATTTATTCAAGATATATTTACAGGAGCTGTTTGACATTTAACAAAACAATGCATTTGTACATGAGATAGTTTAAATTTTATTTAATAAATTCGCACTGTTACAACATATGTTCCGAAAAATTTCTATAACAATTTATTTCATTTTCAAATGTCCAGGTGCAAATCTCGGTAACTACAGCAGTAGACATATGTTAGTTCTACAGCCTTATGAATATTATTTAAAATTTTATTGCTTTAATTATTCAGTCAAAAATCTGTTTACATGCTTTGCAAAAAGCTTTCTTTTAGGCAGCAGTTTGAAGTTTTTGCATCTGGGTTCTTTTACAATAGCGGATGTATGCATAATTTATTTCAAAATTGACAATTCAGTAAAATGATACATATAAGTATGGAAACAAAGTTTGAGTAAATGAATATAATTTAGAATTTTCACAATAAACGAATCCACTGAATAGCTTCTAAACAATTTTACAGGTTACAGAAAAATTTTAAAAGTTACAATAATTCGATAATTCTAGGCAGATTTTAAAGAAAGTATAATTTTTACATATATTAATAGAATTTTATAAATATATATGTTATAAATATTACTGTTCCTTAAAACGACTCTTTATGTATGAGTAAATTGTTAAATCCAAAGCACTTTAAACGCTTTAACACTGAATAAAATTTTTCACTATTTTTCAAGTAATTTGCTATTTAATTTTGTTTTAAAGTAAGTTAAATTTTTGAAATAAAAACCAAAGATTATAAAGTTTAAGTAACATCTTTCGGTAAAGTATAATAGATTTCATTTAAAACTACTAGTTACTAGTGGCACTGAAATTTAACAGAAGCTTTCTGCACAGTGCGAGGATATGCTGCTCTACTACAGAAGCTTCCATGCATGAATCAAAAAGTTCTGAAACTGCTGAAAGAGTGCGAAATAGGAAAAAGAACTGCCGTCTACCACTTCCTAATCTTGCCTCGCATTCTCCCAGCAATGACAAAACTTCCGGTTCATACTTGCGAGCTTCTATTGCAGATAGATGCCCTCGTATCGCATAGACTTCAGCAAATTTCAGTGTATTGCAGAAACATTGAAAATCTAAAATATTGATACTGAAATTTAGGTAGTTTTAAAAAAAATCGTAAAATTCTTTCAGTTTAAATAACCAAATTTACTCTGAACTGCAACTGCTTATTTTAAAACTGTTTATTTCAAAGTAATCTGCACATTTTAACTTTATTGTGTAGAATCTATTTTCGTAAAGGTCGATAATATATAAGCTTTAATGTATTTCATAAATTTTAGTTATGATCATTTTCCTGCAACCTTATGCAAAATTACATTTTTTAAGGAACAGTTTCTTTCTAAATTAAATGTATTATAACTCTAATTGAAATGTATAAGTTAAAGTTCTCCGCAATGTTCAATATTTTTTTCTAATTTAAAAATTAGGATTTCATCGTAAGAGTTTTTGAATTTCTGTTTAAAAGCATTTAAAGAAATTATATTAAGTTTCGCTTTAATTTTTCCTCCATTAAACAACTTACGCATTTTTAAAGTATATTACCTTTTAAAAATTATAAGGTTAATTTAAGTTTAAATATTTAGAATATATGATATTAAAATACAGATTAAGGTACAATTGAAGTATAATTAAGTGAAAAAATATAATTTACCTATCATCTAAGCAGGTCGATTATCGAACGATCATCTAAGCAGGTTTCTTCCTCAATTGATTAGAATTTTATGCACAATTATCTATAAACGCTTAAATATATAACATGTTATTTTAAAGATATCAAAATTTAACGGGGATTAGTTATTATTAAAGTTATTGAAATTTAAAATAGGGAGATTAGTTTTGTACAGAATTTAATTACCTTACACGCTCTTATACGCAAGTTATAGTACTGTTCCTTAAATTTCTATCAAATTGACATCTGTATAGCAGTATCAAAATATTATGTATTTAGATTTAAATACAATATTTGATTGAGATCTTGATGGCTTTATAAATTTTCAAAAATTTTATTTGCATTAAGTTTAATATCTCTGTCAGAATCTCTCCCCACAAGATTTTTAATTCGGATGTATCAAGATTTGGTTAATGATTGTCCAAATGGACTTTGATATGACCTAACTGTCCCACCTCGTCTAAGCTGAATAATAGGATCTATGAAACGGTTGGTTGGCATCGGCCCCTTTGGCTGTTTTAAGGGTTTTGTTCTATAACGGCCCTAAATTTGCCGGTAATATGGTTTAATATACACTTACTAGAAAAGTAAACAACTTTAGGTAGTTTTAATTCAATTCCCGTTTTGCTTTAATATTTTAAAGCCTAATTGGATTAATATTTCATATATTTCACAAAGATTAATGAAATAAACACCCGCATCGGATTCTTCACGGATTAAAATTTATTCCGAACGGACATTAATAACTAGCCTTAAGTACACTAGTGCAGTTTTTGAGAAACTAGTTCCCGAAAATCCAGTCATCGTAACGGTATGGTCGATTTATTAAGAGGGAATCTTTTTCTTTGAAACGAAATTTTAACAGAATCTAAGTCACTTTTCAATTTCTGAAAAATAGAATTACTTTAAACTAGCTCTTAAATATTTCGAAAAGCTATGAAATCGAGAGAAAGTAGTTTTAGGGANATCTTTTTCTTTAGTAGTAATTCATACTTTGAAGCTAACCCGCATTTGCGATATGAAAAATGAAAGTCCTTGAATTCGATATGGTTTAAAACCAAATAGACAAGCTCACTTTCTGTAAAGTTAGTAGTTTAACTTCTCGTTTTTTTATTTTTTAAGCAGGCCAACGATTCCAATATAGCTATAAATAATAACAGCTCTTCTAAATCTGCACTAATGCGAAGGTATTGCAAGTACTGAGAATTACCGGACACACTCTACACAATATGAGGGCACTGTTCCACAGCAGAAGCTTGCACGAATGAACCGAAGAGTCCCGAAACGGCTGAAAGAGTGAGGAAACACAAAGAGAAAGCAGAACGGCCGTCTACCACTCCCCTTCGTGTCCCACATTCCCCCAGGAGTGTCAAAACTTTCGATCCATGAGTGTACGCTTTTTTTCTGCTGTTTGAGCAACGCTTCCCATATTTCATAAGCTGTTTCCAGTTAATCTCTTCTCGCAAGATGATTCGAACGTAAGTGGTTAAAAAACTATGTTGCCGGCATAAAAGAGTGAAAAGAGGCTAAACGCTTAGCTGCGATTGGACTAGTTGCGCAGGTTTACGAGTATTTCATTGTTCTAGTAACGCATATACTAGTTCCGAATCTAAGAATCTCAGTACTATAATACAAATTTAAGAAATCTGGCGGTAACCAGGAATCGTCAAAGCCCGGTCACCATGACATCTGAAGAATCTTTTTGGTTTTTTTAAACTAAGCTCAAAACTGAATATTTGTCAAAAAGAAAAAAAAAACAAAACAAATTAACTTAACCGACCACAGTTATGGCGTAAAATACCTTCAGTTGTAAACTGATCGTGGGTTAGAATTCCCTTGCCATCTAGCTAACCGTAGAAATTTTTCCTCTCCATGTGACGCAAATGCGGATTAGTCCCATCAAAACTTCCTCACGAAAGATAGTTTGTCTTAATGCTTAATCCAAGAGTTCCCTTCGCTGGGTTGGGTTTAAAATTACAAGACTACGGAGTTTAACATGGACAGTCATAAACCCAGAATTAGGTTGGCTGTTTGTCGGTTATGAAATAAAACTTACGCAGAGTTTAAAAAATTTAGAGGAAATTCTACAAAAACTAAACTTTGACGAATCCAAGAACAGTACTTTTAAGTATGATTACCCGCCAAATCGGGAGAAGATAAAATACAGCTTGTAAAAAAAAAGAACTAGTCAGGATCGGTCGTGTAACGATTGATCTCTGGCAGTAATTGAGACGATAAGTTCGTGTGGAAAAGCTATTTAGAATATTACAGACCCCCTCCGTCAAAGTTAGAAAGTTTAAAGATATTTTTAGATATATTCAGTCAGTTTTTACTTTAATAAGTTGAAAGAAACTAAGTCATACTACTTTTCCTCGAACGCTGCGCTGTAAGTATTAAAAATTGAGTCCAGGTACCGGAATTTTTTTTGTCTTTTATAACCTCATGCTGTATCCCTTTGGATGTTTAAAGAAACAAAAATCTTGTTCAATGCAATTTTCATTGCCGATAAACAGATGGTAAAAGTCCCGTTACATTACATTGTTTAAAACTTTACGGTATATAATGCCCACAAAAAAGTTAATGCGCAACATTGGCTTGACTATCATTGAATCCGAAGAAATATACACTAAGTATAAAAATAGACTCAGCCTATGAATCATTTCACTATCGAAGATTCATATTACTGGATCATTTGTTTTGAATAAAAAATGTATATTTTGGTTTGATGGAAATTTACAGTTTTAAAACTTGTAGGAACTTAAATAGTTTTAATCTAACTATTTTAATCTGACATTTAGGGAAAGTAAAATTAAAAATTTTGAAATTCGTAGAAGTCTTGTTTCAGCTCTACTGTGTTACACATTTGAACAATTTCTTACAGATAATATTCTGTCGGGTAGATGTTTAGTTCAAATTTCAGTAATAAATAGTGCTTAATTGCTGTAGAAATTATTTAAAAATACCTTTTTAATATTTATGAAGTAATTTGCAGTCTAATTTTATATATTTAGAAATCTGCCAGAAGAAATTTCGAAGGCAATTTAGTCTTAAAAATCATACCTACATGAACCAATAGGGGAGAGTGGGGTCAATTGTAACATTTTTTACTTACTAACTATTTTTAACTAACAAAAAATCCAATATATTATTAGTATTAATAGACAGACGAGTAAAGTAGACTATCCTCTACTAGAAAAAAAATTAAATACCTGATTTTAAATATTATTATATTAGTTATTAACAATTTTTGACAGTCGTGCACTTGTTACAATTGTCCCCACTTACGGGGTCAATTGTAACAGTTCATAAATTCAACTAAAACATAGTTAATTATACATATTATCATAGTTGTGATATATTTTTTTATTGATCAAAATAGTAGTGATATTTTAGGAGTAAAAATAATAATGAGCAGAGACCTAAAGGGTTAAACTTTTAACTTTAAGGGGTTAAAAATTTTAATTTATGCTGTGAAAGGTGACAAATAAAATAATGCACATGCAACATAATATAAATGATATAGGAAACTATTGGTGGTTCTTAAAGAGTTAAGTAATGGTTTGTAAACATAAGATTATTTATTTTCAGCTGTTACAATCGTCCCTTTACTTATTGTTACAATCGTCCCCAAGACGCCATTTCAGCTTCATTTGATAAAAAAAATGCTAGTTAATTAACAAAACTAATCTTTTTCTTTGAAATGTTAATTAAGGTGTCCACTTACATATTCGGTTAATAATTTTTATTTGTTTAAACAAATTTACTTTGTTACAATGTAATATTCCAATACCAAAAAAAGTACTTACGTAGCGTGAAAATATCTTTTGTGATGTAACTCTTTCAAAAGTACATAAAAATGGTTGCCAGCAGGGGTGTGCTTGTAGATTTGTTAAATACACCTTGTGCGCCTCCTAGGAAGCAAATCTAGAACCCGACACTCGAAGTTTTTTCTCGGTTACAATCGTACCCTGTTACAAATGACCCCACTCTCCCCTACTCACTATTTTAGAACCCCAAGTTAATTTAATACTGAGAGATCTCTCGAAATGGTTAAGATACTTGACCTTTTACTGATAAGTTCTTTTTATATTCTGGAGATAAATTTTTGTAATTCTTTTATCCGTGAAAAAAACTCCGTTTTATAATCACTATTGTGATTACAAAACGAATAAAGAAATATACAATCTAAAGAGATTTATTTTGTGCCACTTACTCGCAACTTACGCTAGTGATTCTTATTACGCTATTGAATCTTATAACTTCTGGGTCAAGTTTTGTTCGAGAGTTAGTTTTAGTTAAGGTGTAATAGATTAGAAATTAGTATGAAACTGTTATAGTAGCGAAATTCCTTAATGAAGCATTAACTTATTTGAAACTTGCCCATTGATATTTTAACAATTAAATCTAATTATTAATCCCACTATGTCATAGTGCTAACATAATCATAAATATTAACTAAAATATATCTAATTATAGCTATATCTAATTAAATTATGATTAATCATAAAGCTAGATATATCTGAAACTTAAATCACATTTTACAAATTACACTATTTTACTCTATTGTAGCCATGGCTTTTTTATTAAGTGTAGGCAATGGTGGTTCTTGTTCTAAGGAATTTCGGAATGAAGGAAACTTTATCTCATAATATAAGATTAAATTATTTTTCTAGCAAATTTTTTTTATCCGGAATAAATATCAATTTCATTTAAAATAATATTTACGATAACTACTTGTAAAAATTCACTTATCAAAAGAAAGAAAAATATTCAGAACTGTAGCTTACGACTTAAATTTAACGAACAACATTTATTTTCCCCTCCGCGAATTTTGGGACTATAGAAAAATTTTAAATGTCGAATTCAATAAAAGACTAAAATTATTTAATAAATGATTTAATAATGATTTAATAATTCATAACGTACAAGTTCAATGTATCAAATTTTACTCTAAGTTACGCAGTTTGAAAACAAAAATGTACGTCCTCCTTCCCTTACTAGAAGCTTTTAAGTAATGATACAGTCACGACTCGCTCTAAAATAATTTAGCGATACGAAAACAAATTAAGAATCTGCGACAAATTTCAACAAAATCAGTATGGTTATATCCCTGATTATTGCATAATCACTTAAGGGGTAGGCGAAATAACTCTTAATTTTAATGTTCCCTTTTGATCTTCATATTCCAAATCTTTAAAGTACATATTTTACTTGAACCGCTTATAAGGGCCATTTTATCAGTTTATGTTGAACTAATATTTTTGGGATTAATACATTTTGCTTACTTTTCTTCTTAACGCAACGTTAACCTTTACCGCCACAAACAATATATAAACAACGCCCTGAATTGGTGTTTTGTTTCTTAAGTAGTCAGCTAATGACAGCAGAACTCACTTGGCAAAATAGTATTAGAAATTAAATATAGTGGGAAGTATAATTCCCAAGTCCTCAATGTGCACAATCCATTTAACAGTGTTATATTTTGCCAATACGTTGTTTTATTAGGACGAAGAAAAAAGAACCAAATAGCTCCATGAAATGTAGGGAAAACTGACATCAATAAATCAAAATATGTTTCATCGAAGCGAAAGTTAAAGTTTTTCTTGCGTTTACTTTCTAAATTTAAACTGAAAGCTGTTGCCAGCTATGAAATTTGGTTTAAAAGGGAATAGAAAATGGTGAATTTCAAATTTAAAAAGTTTAACTATACGATAATAAATCTCGTTTAATTTCAGTTTCCGGGATAAACATTTAAAAGAATTGCTTTGAAAGAAAAATTAAGGTTTGAATTCACAGCCAAAATTTGCCCTAAAAATTGCATGGCTAACGTAAGTTAGCGATTTTAAAGTTTGCTTTAAAATAAACAGCTTTAAAAATACAAAGCAGGTGTTCAGAAGGTTTAACATTAAATTTAAATACAGAAAATATTTAAATAGAAAAATTAAGAAATCTAGAAAGTTTAATGATCGCGACACACTGCTTTTACAGAACTTAATGAGTTTAATTTTGTTCTTTTAGGAAAAATTACTATAAATGTTATCAAATTTAGTTTAGAGCCATTAAAAATTAAGTAATGATATTAAACAAAATATTCTTATAAGTTTGAGTTACCTGTTCATACATTCTTTTAATTTATATTGATAATATGCGAGTCAGTTCTAAAGTGACACATATTTTTGAAAACAAGAAAGCAAAGTCTGAAACTACTGGGAAACAAATATCTGAAGAGCATAACCTTTTCTGAATGCTTCTGTGTAAAAGGATGGCGACGTCACAATGGTCATCTTCAGCGGACTAGAGAGACTGTTCAACTAGGACAATGTTAAAACACTTTCTAATACCCGAAATACAAAAGACATTAACACACAGTAGATTGTTAAATACAATAGTTTATTTCAGTTTAAAGGAATTAGCACATCCCACCTTTTGCGAACTTCATTTATCACTTTTAGATTCTTTTATGACCATGCGTTCTATTTGGAGCAGAGTATTTTAAATCTTTTGTTTTGGAAACCCCATAATATTTACGAAAATGTTTACTCTAAGCATTGCGCAAATCCACCTCATGTATAAATGAGACTGTTTCGCTTTTATTTTAATATATTACAGTTTTAGGTCACTAACTTTGATATAAATATAATTCAAATATATTTCGTAAAAATATGATAAAGTTATGTTAATTAAAATTTCTAAAACTTTTTGCACCCTCTATCGGGGTCGCGACCCACAATTTAATAAATTAATCTTGAGGGAGGAAATTCCCCGCAAAAAATCCTGTAAAAACTGGAGAGGTAGAATGCTTTAAAACAAGAAGGCTTGTAAGGAGGAAGATCTTGTATAGGACTTATATCTCTTCTAGTTACAGCTGCTCTTGTTTCCGAAATTTTAGGTCTGAAAATAATCCTTTTCCCCTACTTTTTAAAAAAATCCATGGCTATGAAACTGAAACATAGTCATAAGGTGAATGGTTGGTGGGTATAACTGGAGTCATTCCCATTCAGGGAGTTTCCTATAAAGATCAGGAGGGATGGTGCGAGTTCTTTTTCGTGCACAGAAATTTAGATAGAGTTCGTTCACCAGGAGTTTATGGCACTTTGCTCTACTTCTTCGGAGACCCGAGTTCATTTCGGGGCGGGAATAAGAGGAAAAACATCTCCGTGCTTGAAATCGAGGCAGCATTTAATGTGTATCAACCAAACGCAAACAGTGAATTCTATTATACCTTTCGTTACTCCAGCTAATTAAATATATTCTAAATTTGAAAACTGCTGTTTTCTCAACAAAATGTCTCAAAAAGAGAAATATCAAATTTATGAAACATTTAATGTTAAAAAAATGCACAAAGACAGCGAAATAAATATTTTTGTCATATGATCACCAAATAGCAACCTTGTTCACTTCCTTCTCCCAAAAGTAGTGAAATAGTATCATCGGATATCACGTGATGTAGGCGGAGCTAAGTTCCAACTCTTGGTGAACGAACTATTCGGAGCTTTTATGATTAACAGCTCACATGTAAGTAAAAGGAACACAGTTCAAGTCCTTCTACAGTGTTCCTCAAATTTAAAAAATAAGCACGTAATTCATACTAACTTTTTTAAACACTAAGCATAATCACTGGGTAAAATTGCTGACTTTGGGATGGTTAGGTATATTACAGATGTTACTCTCCTGGCGATGTCTTCTTATTCTGAATTCTAATTTATAGCACGTATGACAACCTTCTAGAAGACAATTGTTTACTTTCAAAACTAAACTCAGTGGCGCGACAGCCCATAGAGGGCCAAGGCCTATTGTGCCCATCTCAATTTTCTTGACCTTGGACCATGGGGTACTGGAGCAGATGTTCCGGTCAGGTGGTCAGCCGAAAGCGTAACCCACAGTGTTTAGTTCCCAAGCATGCTTGGTACTCATTTATCGACCCACTGAAAGGATGAAAGGCTGAGTCGACCTTGCCCAGCCCCGAGGATGTGGCACGGGAGCGCGAAGAGCTTAATCTTTTCAAAAAAGCCAAGATTTTTAAAAAAAATACTGATGCAAGCTAATGAAGGCGCAACGCAATACAAATTTTGATGCATTAATTTTTATGAAGAAAAAAATCGTCATGAGTGAAGTTTGTAAAACGGAAATGCCATGTCCTTTTCTTAAGTAGCTATACCCATTTTCTAAACTCGGCACCCTTATATCTAGAATAAGATTACCGTCATTTTCTTCATTATAAAACCTTCTGTATAAAACGTGAACTCCATAAATATTTACTAAAATGTTTAGTAAGCGTTTAATAAAAGTTTTCGAAAACAAAATTTGGAGACATTTTTTGGAAACCAAAACTAGAACAGTTTACAGAATTAATTTTTCCTCATTTAAAAAAATATTACTGAATATTTAATTTCCTAGCTAACGAAAAGTAAAGCTTTGAATTTATTTAAAGTCTGTATTGCTGAGTATCGTAGTTTCAATCTTATGGTTCGAGCTACTTTACCTAAATACGCTATTGTGCTGATGGTATTTCAATTACAAAATTTAATACAAACGAGCTTTCTCTGAAACAAACGTATTTCTTCAATGAACCAATAATTGAAGCCCCAAAGTATGGAAAAGCTTCTGCAATCTAACATATATTGCCCCAAAAGCTTAAAATGGGAGGAAAAAAAATCTATGAGAAAAAAAGCGGGAGATCAAAAGTTTAAATTCCTTAATGTTAACTTCACTTTTACTTGCTAGATAGCACCCAAAATCTTTTTTTTTTAAATTTTTTAAAAATTTGATTTCTATTAAAACTTTGATTTCTACATTAAAACGAAATTAAAAATGTCAAAATTTGCACATCTTTCAACTCAAATGACCAGTATTAAAATAGGAAATCTATAAATTTTTCGTAAAATCTACTGCAGCTACATGATCAAGAATTCAAATCCTTAAGCAATGTTTAAACTTTGAGTCTTATTTCACGAAGTTTAATATTAATCTATTTAATTTTATGCCTCTCGATTTCCGAAGTCATAGATGTGGAAGAAGTGCAGCTTCTGTGATCAATGAAGATCGGAGCACCAAAAGGCAGAAGTCTGACTCAGCTCCTTCACCTGCATACTTTAGCTGGGCATAGTGGAATAGTGGTTGTGGCATAGTGGTTACTGGGCATAGTGGTTGCTGGATTGGGCGCTGTGCTTACTTTTCCTGGATCAAATGACATCTGGATTTTGAGCGATAGTAGGAGTGCAATCCAGCACCTTTCGAATTGGCATGGGGTGGGTGACAGCGATGGAGTTTCAATTTTAAACAAGCTGAAGACCCTTTCTTTCTCCCATAATATACACTTGCAATGGATCCCATCTCATGTCGATGTTGAGGGTAATGAGATTGCAGACTCTTTGGCTAAGAGCGGAACTGATCTGCCCCTGCATTCTTCGGCATCTCTGACTTTCTCGGAGCTCCACTCCCGTTTTAACAGGCTTCGTGATCCTGTGGCCCCTCCTGTTCATCATTGGTATCAGTGCAACCGCCCAGGTGGCAGCCTGACCCTTCAGTGCAGTAGGCGGGATCAGACGGTTATATCAAGATTTCGAAGTGGTCACCTAAGAACTATGTTGTTCAGTAATGGTTCAAGAGTTTTCCCTGTTTGCACTAAGTGTAACGACCAACAAGCTACTCCTGAACATATACTTCAATGCCTAAATATCTCTAAAGTGGACCTCTTTTCAGATCCACTTTTTGTTACAGACTTACTCAGAGTCTCTGGAGTCATGGACTTGGTTTAGCTCCGCTAACCGTGTGGGCCAGCAACAACAACANGTACCAATGTAAGTTTTTCTGTTGTACAGAAATGTGATACTTCCGTTGAAGAAAACGTTTCTAGCATAACAAAATCTAGTGAATGTGAAAGTGGCCCTCAAAGTGTTACTTCCCACCCATATGACATTGGACTTTTTTAGAAGATATTACATTATGTTCTTAAACTTAAAAAATCAAATCAAACTTTAACTAAATGTTGTCTAAATAAAAAGTCAAAATTGTCTAGCTGTCTAAATTAGGGAAATAATGGTGCTTTATTACAGACTCGAATTTCTTTTAGTAGTTTCAGAAAATTATGAACACTCCCCTTGAAAAAATTCTGCGTACGCCACTGGCTGGGAGGGCCGCCTTATAGTGCTTAAAGCAGACGGCCCACCCTTGTACTGAGCCAAATTACAATAGTATTGAAGACCCCAACAAAATTACAGAGAATACAGTATGTGTTACAATACATAATGAGTAGTTAGAAGATATAAACATCTCAAATAAAACAAGACAATTAAAGATATGAATACAATAATAAAAAATAAAAAATAAAAACTTTTTTTTTCCTTTTCTGTCTATTTTTGTTGATAAAAACGCTAAAAGCGAATATACAAGTGAGTAAAAACATCAAGATGAATTAAAATTAGTGTTGAGGTGATAGAACAGAAGACCAACGGAGTCCCCCAGGACGCTCAAGTTTGAAAAATATAAAAGGGGAATGACGCGTTAAAATAGAAGTGGATTGGCAGTTCAGGTATTGAGGGGAGGCATCAAGTCAACCTAAGTGTATAGGGTTCATCGGATCGTCCATTTTAATGGTATCTTCTAGTGTGCTTTTAATAATTTCTCTAATGATTTTGTTGCTGTTGTTTTGTTCTGCACCACTTTTCGATTGGTTCCCTGATGTTAATATGATTCCCTCGGAGTATCGAGAATTTAGGACATTCTGCAATTAGATGTTGAACCGTTTGGCTTTTGCCGCAGTATTTGCAGCTAGATGATTTCTGAAAAAATCTCGATTGGTGTTCTCCGAGCACTCCGTGAACACCAATCGAGATTTTTTTTTTATAAATTATAGTAATTTTGAACAATGGAAGTAATGAAGAATTTTCTTCTAATAATGTTCATAAAGTACATTAAGTAGTTCAAGTAACTAGGTTTGCAATGGGTTTTTTATTTCGGAATTCTATAGATTTTACAAGAGAATTTATTTTGAAAAAAAAGTGGATTACTCTTAACGTCGTTAGAAGTTAGATGAAATAATTTATGAATATTAACTAATCGTTCCTATTCAATGAAAAATCACTGTCTATCATGACATTTTTTTCAGTGATACTTGTTTTTTCCGTAATTTTTTAAGCTGCTTGAGTGAAAGCTACCCAAAAATCTTTTCTGTGTGTGAGAGAGAATGAATATAAGGCCGGCATATTGAAAAAAAGTAAAAGAAAACTACCGATCATTTCCTTTCTAATATTTTAATTATTTACGTTGCTACGGATTTATTTTCTTAGTTTAAAGAATATGACATTTCGCATTTATATTCCTTTTAATGAAAATTAGACTACTCTCAATTACAAACTATAAATTTCAGAAGATAAACAAGCATTTTAATATCTTAGTTTCTTATTCCTATATTGCTTAATAATAATTTTTGCTTGGAAAGCGATTCTGAAAATAAGTCATAGGTAAAATCGTTTCTAAAAATGAAAGCTTTTCTTCCGACTTTAAGTTGCTATTTATAAAATAAAAATAATAAGGCTTGTGTTACGTATTATTTATTATACGGATTATAACTTGTGCGGTATTTTAAAAGCTAATTTGAATATTTTTCACAGAAAATAAAGGATTTTTCCTTTCTTTAATGAAAATAGTTGACGAGACTTATGAAGGTTCGAATTTCACAAAAAAAAATCTTACTGTTTTTGATTTTCAAGTAACCTTTCCTAAAAGATTAGCAGGATAAAAAGGAGTTGCACTTTCTTTTTGCTCACTGTTTTCGTGTGTCACAAACTCTCAGGGAATAAGAATGCCTTTAAAAAAATTAATTTACATCTTCTTTTGTTTTCATTTCTTTTTAAATTTTAAATTTCGTCAAATGTTGTGTTTTTTAAGCATTCATTATTTATACACTTACTGCTTTTCTAAATGCTATAATAATAGTTAGCTTTAATTTCTATCGTTAATTAATTTTTAATGCTGAAAGATATTTATTTTATTGCAGAAAAAAAATTCCGCGCATGATAAAAGAACTACTTTAATTACTTATACTTAAATTTTACTCTTTTAATTACTTTCTTAATTACTTTTTTTTTAATTTTAAAGCAAAATGTTTGTAATTAATTTTGAATTGCTATGAAATTTTTATTAAATTTTATTGAATATTTTTAAAGTTATAGCAAAAATACGTAAGACACAAAAAAGTTTTTTATATAAGTATGTAAATAATGTTCATAATATAAAAATATAATGTCCTATATATAAGACATAAAAAATTTCCAGATCTCTATAAATATTTAAGTTAGGATTACGAAATTTTGTACAATTATCGCATGTAGTAACCTTAATAACTGTCACAAGTTACAAATCTATTGCTATGTTTTTTGTCATAGGTTGTTCCAAAACATTATTTTCTGTTTGTAATTTATTGTCGGTCACTCAAACCTTTAAAAACTTCATTGATATGTATGAGAAACTATATGATCTAAACATGCCTGAAGTTATAAACTGATCCATTTAGTATTTCTTAAGAAAGATGAAAAATTGTATTAGTATTGAAATGTTTCCATGATTTTGTCCACCCCCTGTATATGTCTTTTTAAGTAACTCTACTTTTTTTTATTTTTTAATGCAGAGTAATTTTCTTCAATCAATTTGATTGGTTCGAAAATAAATTTGTATGGTACATGAATAAAAAATAGATTTATATAAATTCTAAACTATCATTCTTCGTACGAATTTGGAATCAGCATTCATTCATCTTGATGCCCTGTTAGAAACTGCATAGCATTAAACAGTTGGCCAGAACTTAAGGGTTGCGTAGAATTCCGGAATAAGTTATTTTGTCTAGACAATGCGTCGTCTAAAATAAAATGTTTGATGTCAGTGTGATCGAAATACAGTTGAAAATCAAACATTTTTGTATTACATTAATAGGTTGCTGATCAAGAGTAAAATAACTGTAATTGATGTAAAAATTGACATTCTAAATCTTAGATACTTTTCTCTAATTGACTCCCAATCTGAAATACACGATCCTGACTTACCGGAAGGGCACTGATCAAGTAAATTTTTAATATTTCTATTCTTTCGCGTTTCAGATTTTTATTTTTTATTTCACTCGCTGAACTAATTCTAACATTTTCAGTTTTAATTCTCACAAACGGGCAGAAATAAGCCATCGTTAAGTTTAGACATACGAATTACATTCGAGGTGTGGCAGTCACGTAGCGAGAATTGTTGCAGCAACATATTATATATTATGGTAAAAAATTTTCAATTGTTTTCACCTTCAATATACACACCCCTTCTCAGCTCTCACTAAAACGCTCCTTGAGAATTTTTCATTGTTCGAAATGGTACTGAAAATTTACTTCTGCCAGTTTCTTTATGACGCGCCCTTCTGCTTGTTTTACTGCTTCAACAGACTGAAATCGCTTTCCTTTAATTCAAATTTGACCTTGAAAAAAAGATAAAGTCCTGTGGTGCAGTGTAAGGTGAATGGTCTAACTTTGGGATGTGGTGCTTCCTAGTAACGTTTTGAAAGACAATGCTTTCTGGGCGGGTACGTTTCCTAAATGGTAAACCCATGCCTTGTTTTTATCATTTTCCCAGGAAAACAAGACATTTGCACTTAAACGAATTTTTTTTACAGACACGAGAGGCTCACATTCGAAAGAGAAAGCTTCACATTATACAGTTATCGGTCATTTGCTGTTTCGCGCATGCTTAGTTCTTCCTTGGAATCATCCATATTTTCAGTTAAAGTCTTTATGGATAGAATAAGAGTCTAAGGGTTCCGCAATTTCTCCATACTTTTCCCTTCCCTGAGTCCATAGTTTTGTCAAATCACATTTTTTCCCTACGGCAGTGTGGTTCAGGAAGAATTTTGAATATGCTGGCATAGGGGAAAAGATTCATTTTCCGAAATCTAGGTAATGAAACACGTAGCCTTGAGACACCTATTCTATTCACAAAAAATAAATGTAAAAGCTACACTTCGTAGACATACGAAATCTGAAAATAATATATTTTATTTTATATTATTTTATAACCGTCGTTGAACAGCCGACCCATTTTTTTAGGTTCATGACTACTAATGTTCAAATACGTAGCCTTGTAATTTTGAACCCAATCCAGAAGACAAAGATACTCCAGGATCAAGCATAGGGAGAAATTTGCCTTAGTGGAGGACTTTTTGATGGTACTAACCCGCATTTGTGTTACATGGAGAGGAAAACCTCCCACGGTTAGCCTGATGGCAAGGGGACTCTAACCCATGATCGGTCTACCACTGAAGATATTTCACGTCAGCACTGTGGTCGGTGCAAGGCAAATGCAGAATTCTTATCGACTGGGATTCGAACCCGGTTCGCCTCATTGGAAGGCGATTGCTCTATCCCTTAAGCCATCGCGACTCAATATATGAATATGATTTTTTTCGCGATGCTGCTTCTTGTAGTTATATAAGTCAGGACTTGTGAGAAGGAAAGAAATCCAGGAATGGGGGTAGCATTGTTCAAGCCTTGAAATATTTTCTCGAAACAACTCTTGGGGCTACTTTTCTACGGGGATACGGCTGAGTTCAATCTCTGCCAACAGTGCAGGTCGTCCAACATTGTCTAATGAAAAAAAATTAGAAATCACATACTTTAAAGTTGTTCAATAATTTCAAAGTAAAAAAAAAGGCAAACCAGCATCGCTTCTGCTTCATCATGGTTTTTATTGAAACTCACATGTCACATGTTAAATCACCACATACTAATATCATACAAAATTCCTTTAATAATGTAGATATCACATCTCCTATTGAAGATATGCACTAGTCTTCGTTTTGGGAGCAACCTGTACCATAACCAACAGCGATATCGTCCTTATTTCTTGTCTGACTAAGCTTGCAGTAAAAATGGCTCTGAAAAAGATAGCTATAATTACTTTAAAACTTTTGTCATTCAATTATTAGTTGGAACAGATTGTTGGAAATGATGTTTTTTCACGCATTTCGATATTCATTTGTCAAAATTCATTGTTTACCTAAAATGAAACTTTTTTAAGATTTGTTCAACACTTATTTACTCGAAAACAATTATTAAATAGTAATTTTTTTTCGAAATTTATGAGGAAATACTAGAAATGGATAACATCCGGCATTGTACGCTTACTGAGTATCACAAGAGTAGCTATTGTCTCCAAAAACATTTAAGATGAGTATCCATGCGCCTTTCGTAAATTTCAGAGATGTTTCCCTAAATATGGCCTCTAGCCCATTGTGAAACTCTAGAACGACGTAAATAAAGTACCTACCTAAGTTCAAATCCAATAATTTTGTTCTTTAAACTCTCATCGAATTGAAAAACTGATCCTGGGAAAGCATGTATATATATATATATNATATATATATATATAATCTTTAAGCCACCTAATATTTCAGTCTATATCTTTATATAAAACGCAGAGTGGATGGGTGTGATTTTAAAGGCCTGTTTACACGGTCCAAGTTATTGAATCCAAGAACTTGGAGGAATTTCTCCCTCCAAGAAATTGGATGATTCGTCGATACTATCCAAGTTCTTAAATGTCTCTGAAGGGTCGGATTGAAAAATCTGTGCATTGTTCATTTTCAACATTATAAAATCATACTTACATGAATTCAAATTTACTAAATAAGTTAAAATAAAATCATAATAGCACAAATAGACCATGACATATTAATTTATTTGGATTAAAATATATGAAAATGGACAACAAAATGACATAATCTGATGCCTGCTGTTTGACGTCACAAAACTAAAGCAGCTAATTGGGTAAGAGAGAAAAGAACTTGGATGGAAAGTAGAACATGCTCTACTATCATCCAAGAACTTGGATGATCGTTTACATGGTTCAAGCTCCAAGCAAAACAAGTTTCCATCAATTTCAATAAATTTTTGCCCAAGAGAACTTAGATCATATAAACAAGCCTTAAACCTTTTTTCTCGATAGTGTTGATTATTGTTATGACGTTACTCTTTGTACATATTTTGTACTAAGTTGACAATTTGATTTGTGTTTTTTTCTTATAATTTCTTACAAAAATTTTTTTCGAAAAATTTTGAAGGTGCTTTATTTCTATGGAAAATAATATTTTATACATACAGCGTCTTCCTTCTGTTCACATTCATCAACGTCTTTGTAACTGACCTCTTTTTTCAAGCACTTGGTAACTACAGCAGTTACTTTTATACGATAGGATGCAGCTTTCTTCAAAAACAAAATAAACATTTACAAAATATAACAATGATATATCATTAGTAAAAAATCAATTATTGTTAGAGCCGCTACATATGGGAAATATTACATAATTTGATTAGTATAAATATTAATTTAATTTTAAAGGAATAGAAAATAATATTAATACGTCATTTTCAATTTTAAATCACAGCAATACACAGGAGCACAAAAGATGCAAAATCACACACTTGTTTCATGCATTTTTTTATCTTAATTAAAAGGCAAATTCTTTTAAAAATAAAAAGTATTTCTCATCTCTCAATGATCTACTGGTTTCTTTTTCTAAAAACGTAAGGCAAAAATAATTTCTTTTAAGAACAAAATATTATTTCAACTGCTAAACGTTTATTGAATTGCAGAATATATTACTCAAAACAATTAAAGGATATTGAGGTTGTGAGTTGATCTTGTAGCAGGATAATTATTTGAATGATTGATACATTATAGACAGATGCAGTAGACTAAATGAGATAAAAATGACATTTGTTTTTTCAGAAGAAAAAAAGTGTTTTATTGAGCATTTGGGTACAAAAGGGAAAAAAACTAAATTTCTGCAGATGAAATAAACAAACAAAAAAAGGTGTTTCCTTAAAAAAAATCTTTTTTAGTACTTGTTACGGTTTTCTTAGCAACGTTGAACACCTTTGAGGCATCGATTCAATGAGATTATTAATTAGGGGCTGATTAGGGGCTGATCCTCCCGAAAAGCTCTTCCCAGTTCTTAGAAAATTTGTGGGGGTGGTAGTCTTCCAGAAATTTGTCAGCCTAAAATGTCCAAAGCATGCTTGATTGGGTTCAAGTCCGTAGAACATGTTGACCAATTCATTCGTATGATTCCCAAAAAAAAATCATTCACCAAGTTAACACAATGGGGCCTGCAATTGTCGTCCATTGAAATGAAGTCATCTTCAATTTCTGCAGCGTAAGGGACTACAATAGGTCTCAGGATCTCATCCCTATATCGGTGGCCTGTCAGAGGTTTATTTCGAATGATAGGATGGAATGGTGAGCCCACCAATGGAGATGCCAGCAAAGACAATCACTCCCTCACGGCCAAATCTTGCACTTTCGTGCATGAATGTAGGATTTTTACTAGTGCCGCGTTCCCTCCAGATGAAAATACTCCTATTATCAGAATGAACAGAAAAGCGGAACTCATCGAAGAAAAGAATGTTGTGCCACTCACTTCTCCTCATGCTCATACGCTCTGTTGCCCACTCCCTGCGGGAGCGACGGTGCCTTGCTGTTGACGGGACACACACTCGGCGAGCATACAGACAGTTTGTGTCGAAACTGTGGTGCCAGTAGCCGAGCGAAGGCGTTGTTGAAGAAGAGTGGGATTCGTATTTCGCTGTCTCCGAGCTGTTAGAGTTAAACAACGGTCTTCATTGGGGGGCGTTACTGCATGTCTACGCCCTTGCCCTGATCCTCGGCCTGCATTTCCAGTCTCCAAAAAACGGTTCCAGATCATGGAAATCACACTTTGTGAAAATCCAATGGCTTCTGCCACTTTGGCTTCTGTTTGGTCACCCTCGAATCAGCTAACAACTCTCCACGGTTCAAAACTACAATACTACTCTACAAGATTTACAATATCCTTTAACTGCTTGGAGCAGTGTTTATATTTTAGCATGTTTCGTAAAATTTGTAGATATTTCCCTGCGTTTGTGTTACACATTTTTAAATAGATGGGGATAAATAATGATTTTTTTTAATGTACGTTAACCAAGTACATTAAATAAAAATATTTAATTCCACATAACGTTTTACATTTAATCGGATGGGTAGATTTTTCCATTTTTCAAATCCAAATCAACTATGAAGGGAAATGTTGCGTATCAAATAATCGCAAAAAAAATTTAAATATATTTTGGATCCCACCAAGGCCTTAAAATATCTCTAATTTCAAAAATTAGATGATTTTAAAATTATTTCTAATTTTTTTAATTTTCATACATCAATTTTTTCTGCCTGCAGTGTAAGACTCTATTTGTGAGCAAAAAAATAATTCACCGTGCAATATTTACCCTCCTCGCCAAGCATATTTATCCAACATGATAAAAATTAACAAAAAGAGCGTTTATTGCTTTCTTACGAAGCAAAAAATTCATATACAGGGTGTTCCAAAATTATCTTTACATCACCTAGCTTGAAATTGGTTACAGACTGGAATTGCTTAGGGCCACCAATGGTGCGCATGTTGAAGTGTACTAAACAAAGCTTTATTAGTTGCAGTAATACATGCAAAAGACAGAATATAAATATCTTGTTAATTTTCGAAGTTATGAATTTTTGAAAATGTAAAGAGAATTTTGGAACACCCTGTATTTTGCAATGTAGTTGCACAGTGAATCAAAAAAATGTAACTCTAACGTTTCACCTAGTAAGTGTAAATCTTTATAGTTTAAAGGATTGACCTCATATACGGTAATTAATTAGTTATAACTGTAGATTAAGCTACGAAATCAAATATTAAAAGCGTACTTTTTCTGAAAAAATACATGTTTATTTTACAGATCTGTATACAGCAGACTGAACAAAATGTGGGCAGAATGTTATTTTTTAGGTATTCATTTCTTATTATTTAATTTAATATTGTCCTTTTGAACTTCGTAGTAAAAAAATACAAATTTCGAGCTAAATAAATTATTTCACTTCTGAGTAATAAATTTAAAAAAAACCACGAATTAAAACTCTATTTTTTAAAAACAATTCGATTGATTTTATTCAAATTTTGTATAGGGTCATCAAATAAATGCATAACATATATATATATTTGTAACGTATTATCAGTTTTATATGTTATAAAAAAATTCAAAGTACAATACATTAAAATTCAAAGTTTTTGGACATTAATTGGATCGAAAAATAAATAATATAAATAATTATTAAAACTAATTTCTTGCATTCTTGTTTTTGAATAAATGAGTTTAATAATTTAGCGCAAAAGATTTGTGAAGTACTTAAATATTACCAGAGATATTTCAATATTTACTAGAAGGGAAATAAATATTAACGGTTTCAAATTTCATGATTAAAGAAGTTTATCATTTTCATGACAAAATTTCTCGGGGTAACATTTTCCTGATAGTGACTCTACCCTCTAAAATGTTAAAGGACAAGTATCCAAAGAGGTAGATCAAAGATAAACATTCGAGTAAAACATAAATAAAGGGCCAAAAAAGGGACCTGATGCAATTTGTAAAAACAAGAACCTTCTTCAGTATCAAAGGCAAAATGACAAGACTAGACAAACTGGTAGTAGACAAGCAAGTTAAAGGGAAAAAAGGCATTTAGAAAAGGTTTGTAAATTCTAAAGTATGCTTTTGTGTTGTATTTAGTAACTTAATTAGTAGTTACAACTAATTAATTTGAAAATTTTGTTAACCACTTAAGCCATAATGCTTGCAAATCCATTAGGATATAAGTTTTGCCAATCGATACTCTTTTTTGGCTCACTGTACGTATATCATAATATTATTTTCCTATTTGAAAAAAATCATAATAAGTGCATAAGTGTAAAATTATAAATGAAAAGTATTCAACTTTAAGAAATGAATATGACACAGAAAAAGAACTTTTAAAGTTCATACATATCTGTTGACTAAATTTAGAGTTTAATCTAATTATATACCAAGGAATTTAGTAAAATTCTTTAACTTACTCCGCATTCTTCTTCATTGGAGCACTTTGCTTCTTCAGCTTGGGTGATATTGGCAATTTTCCAGCGATAAGCACCATAAAAATGATCTGAGAAATGCTGAAATACCTCATTTGCGACCTTTTTTACAGTTTCGTCATCTACGTCAACTTCTTTATAATCGCCGCAACCGTCACAAGGATCAGAGTTTACAATAAGAGGACATAAAACACATATCAGCAAAATAGATTTCCACATGTTGAGTTTTATTGATTCTCAGATCAAACCTTTTGCGATGCTGGAAGAAAATATGTGTTACCAATGATTCTAAGTCCTTTTAGAAGAAAAATTAACTTATAGGAAAGTTTACACTTATTCACCTGTTTCTTTCTCATCCTTATCAGAACATTTCGATAATTTAAGTAACTTTGAATAGTGATTAGAGTACTGTAGGCAACGTTTTCTGGAGAATTTGCATCGCAAATTGCAATCAGTTGATCAAGTATGAGATCAGTTGAAATCATTCGCAGTTCCATATTTCAAAGCAACTTTGAAGCAGTAATATTTATTTTTAACTAGATAATAAAACAAAGATGGTACAAATTGACAGTTTTGTTTCATTTCATTTTATCCGTCGTTGAACAGTCGACCTTGGTTTGGGTTTACGACTATTAATGTTCATCTCCATAGGCTTGTAATTTTGAACCAATCCAGGAGACAAGGAGATCAGTACGCCACGAGGTATTGATTTGTTATGGGAACATGGAGGACTTTGCGACTCAACAGATTTAACGTGCATCAGTCACCATTACAGGCAGCAGAGATCGAACCCACAGACACTTGGACATGAGCCCAGTGCCCTACCAACCAGGCTATCCCGCCCTAAATTGACAGTTTGTGATAACTGGTGAGAAAAACATATAATTAAAACTGTTCGTATTCTTGAAAAAATTCTCGTCAAGGCTCGTGTGTTGTTGCTAAGCAACCCCTGTAATGTGACATAACTATGCGAAGCGTACTCATTGAAATAAATAAAAATTGAGTTTGCATCAAAAAAGTTAGGTAAATTTTAGATTCATTTTTCACTAATGACTTAAAACAATGTAAATTTTTAGTTTTACATTGTGTTAAGCACTTCCCGTCACCGGTGGCTGGCGTAGCTCGCATCAGAAATGTAAAGGCTTAAGAAATAAGAAAGACTTGAATAAGAAGGTACAAGAAAATATTTAAAAAAAAAAAAGTGTTTCGTGAACTACTTTTTAAAAAAACTGCTCAATATTGTGATCATTTGCTGTGCATTTTTTAGGATTTTTTAGGACATAAAAAGTCTTTCAGAAATCCAGGTCGGTTCATAAAATATATAATAGTATTGGATGAAGAGTCTATAATCATCAGACCAGCAGTACTTCACGATGGCTAATGGATTGATTCCAATAAATTTTTATGCTCTTTAGGCAAAATTGAAAAGCGCGGTTAGTTTTTCCAATACACAATTGTCTACATTCACATGAAATTTATATATGGCCCAGTTGTGATCTAATAAATAGTTTTAGGTGCAAAACTGCAATTTTTTTTTTGCATTTGTGAAGTTTTATAGGAAACTGTATTTTATTAGAATTTTTAATACCTGGCAACTAAATTTCCGAAAAAATGGAAACACAACACAATTTCATACCAAAATGTTACATCATGCGAAAATCATTCAGGTATAGCGCCTGAATGACTTACGCAAATCGCCTCAGTTATGAGAAGACAAAACTATTTCTTTTTCTTTTTGCAAAATCAGCAAAAATTGCGACTTAAAAAATTTCATTTCAACTTTTTTTTTAAAATGTATGAGTTTTTCCAATTTTTAGTATACTTTTCGGCACAGCTCCCCCCCCCCCCCCCAGTTTGCTTCTCATTCATAATTGTTTCTTTTTCTTAAAAGTCGCCGTTTTTCTAGAGAGATAAGTCATTTTGTTTATAAAATGCACAATAGTTATAATTTTAGGTAACGACTTTTCGTTACTCTGCTAATTGTAACGACAAAACTATTATCTGGATCTGAAAAATAAGCAATGGTATGTAAAAGAAAAAAAAACTTAAGATTTTAGATTGCGTGATAAAGAAGAATATCTGAATTAATTTTTCCCCTTAACAATATAAAACCTTTATAAGATTGTAACAATTCAAATTAAGAAACTATTTCTATCTCTAGTGAGATTTTCTACATTATTAAAAATTTCGATGCAAGTATTAAAATATAAATCCGGCAACTCTCATCTAATCTCTCTCCGTTATAATTTTTTGTTATTTTGACTATTAAATTTTTGGTCGTTACTTTTGACATAGAATCAAGCATGAGCTTATGAAATGAAGATCTCGAGGTTTTTATATTATGCTTGGCACGCCACGTTTGGTCGTAAAAATAATTTTGCCTCTAAAATAAAACTTTTAGATCTAATTTTTAATCACAGCATTATGTAAAACATGGTTTTAAGTTAATCATTTGTGTCAGATATATAAATATTGCAAGTCAAAATCATGTGTAGAAGATATGACATTGGAATAGCATTGGATCCGAAATTTTAGATGAAGTAATCAATAAAATGCTCCCATTGTGAGGAGGATATCATTAATAAATTAGTTGTTTTTGTGAAAGAAATGTTTAATGCAAAATTTGCTGTGAATAAAATATTTCTCTTTTGTTTAATAAAAGATTGCATTCACACACAAATTTTTTACGCATTTCTTAAAAAACACGATGATTTAATAAATAGTTGTGTATATATGGCTACTTTCAAAGGTTATTAAATGTTACCTTCATTGCTTGGTTGTTATTTTATTTGCTGTTGTCGCAAATCCTTTGTGGAATTTGATGTTGTATTTTGGAATTTGATATTTCGTTTTGTTCTTGTATTTTGTATTTAGATTCTTCAAGTATCTTGTTTGTGATATCCTGTTTTCGATTATCGCTTTTTCCCTCGAAAAATATTTATTGCTGTATTAAGAATTGTATGAGAGATGTATTAACCGAATCCCGGGTTTGCGACTATCAATGTTCAACTCAGTCACTTTGAAATTTTGAACCTAGCACTGAACACAAGGAAAATCCTGGATTATGCATTGGGGCAAATTATTTTGATGGATCTAACAAGAATTGGCACTGCATAGGAAGGGAAACCACGAAAACCACCCACGGCAAAGTTTTGACGGAAGATATGTTGCACAAGTGTTGGCTGAAGGTAAACACATGTTCAACATATCTTCCGTTTACTACCAATGATATTTTACGCTAGCACTTTCGTCGGTGTGAGCGAGAGTAGAATTCCAATCCAGCAGCTATAGCTGGTATTCGGATCTGTATAGCATCATTGGGAGGCTCAATTTCCTCAATTTCCCAAGTCACAGCTGCTCACAGACATGCTCGGAACATTTAAATGTTTTACCAGAAATACCATAGAATACCGATTAAGCGCCCCTTTAAAATGAAAAGAAAATCGCTAAAAGTTACCGAATGGCGCGGATAAATGTTACCAAATGTGAAGGGAACTTATATACTTACTGAAAGACCTAAGCTTTGCAAAGTTTAATTATAGAGATAAGTTTTTTAATTATGGAGAGAGAAAGTTAGCTTATTCTCCTTAATTCAACTACACATGCTTTTTATTATCCAAAATATGCTAAATCTAACCATTGTGTTGTGTGAAAGCGAAACAAATGTACGACATCGACGTCCATTATTCTTAGTCGACGTCCATTATCATCTTAATAAAATTTAACAGTCTTAATGTGTGTAACAGAATGTGTTATGTGTAAAGATTTTTTTAAGGTCGAGTGGATAATTGAAAAGATTATTCAGAAATAAGTTTATTACTAAGTAAAAATGAGATCTGTACTTCTCTCTTTCTGCAAATAAAAATATTTTTTATTATGATAATAGCATGTATTTTTTGCAGACTAATGAGTCCGGCAGGCCTTGTAAAAATATTGAGTTCTGGAATTAACACAAGAACAAGAAATCACTAAAAGATTCACGTCTAGGCATTTACTGAATAATAACATTCATAGAAATGAAGCAAGGGCATCACGACGAGCTTCATTTTCTATCTTTTTTTTACGAGCATTAGTTCCAATTTCCTTCCAGTTTTCTCGGGATTTTTCACCCGGTACTTTAAAACTATAATTTGCTTTCATTCAAAATCTTCTCACATAATATACATTTATTGATATACTTCACATTAAATACAAAGGTTTTTAGAACTTTGCAGTAGGTATTCATACAGAGTCTTCCGAAATCACCTCCTTTAGTACGCGTTTGTAAACTTTTTTGTCAAAAATTAAACAAAAAAGGCATAAACTAGAAGGACAAACTAATATGCAAGAGAGGAAAAAACAAGAACGCCATCAAAATCTGACAAATCCCTATTAAGGACGTTGAGATTGAAAATGTAAAGACCTGTTTAATTTGCCGAAAAAAACTCAAAAGTGCTTCAAGTAATTCCTTTTCCCTCAAATCTTAGATTCCTCTGGCATCAAACAAATTTCGAAATTTTTATAGTTTTCAATTTTTTTTTCGCTTAAATATTTTTGCAAATTCAAATGCGTATACTTTTTAGACTTCATTTATGACAAAGAAATTAGAACTATGAATTTTACGGCAAACTGTAAACTAAAAACAGTAATTACGGAACACCCTGAAAAATCCTTTGATGTCTTCTTTTACATGTCACAAAAAGTTTGAATGTAAATGTATTCGCCTTTATCATTCGCCTTTGTTTCAACTTTGCACTTCAAGTTATCCTGTAAAAAAAAGAAATAAATTAAAATTTAAATAAATCCTGATGATAAAAAATGCACTGTAAAATTTGAAAATTCACTGTAGAGCTTCAGAAATGCCCTTAAGATGAAAATAATGCTTTTTTGAATATTTTTAGTTGAAAATAACAAATCTATAATTAAGTTCCACTTATCACGCTCTATTTTCCCGAAAATGCACATTTGAGTCTGTTGAAGACAGTTTGTCTACGGTAAGAACTCCCCCTGCCCCAAAGTCTGAGGCCGTCTGCTGCTATGTAAACAAGAATAGCACATTTCATGAAAGATAGCTTCTCTTCCCTCTAGAACTAACACAATAGACTGAAAAAAAGATTCCCTTTTTTTCGCCGACTCATCTACTTGAAATAGTTTTTACCTTGTTACCATAGTCACCGGCACAGGTTCAGCCGAATAGCTAGGGGAGTTCTTACTTTAGACAAACTATATTTTGACAGCACAACACGCAAACAAATTAAATGGACCCTCAATGACAGTGAGACTATCGCCAACTTTAGTGACTTTAGTGACTTTGATGGCAAAACGCGAGTCTACCTTCCCGACACTTCAAGGATCAATATGCATTAGGAAGAGAAATGTCCCCAAATTCATTAAGAGCTTGGCTACTTTTCTCTTCAAAAACGATACTCGATAAACCATTGTAGTATTGAAATATGAATTAAACACCTTTTGTTTATGCAGGAACACAAAGTTTCTTCTAAATGACAGAAAAATTTAAATTTTTTTGCTTACTTTAAATGCTTTTTAATTTGTTTTTTACCTTAGAAGAAATTAATTGTTTTTATGAGAATGTTAAGTTTGAATATAGATTCATGAAGAAAAAAATGATAATTTTATCTAAAAGATCATGTGTAGAGTGAATCGAAAAAAATTATAAAAACTAAAGGTAAAAACAAGAAGAATAAATTCGTGAAATCGTTTATTTATTTTTTCTCGTAAAAAAATTCAGTTTCATTTAACTAAGAAATATTTAACGTTATCAGAAATGTAATTTCTGAAATATTTCTTGGCTACCCTACTTTTTGAAAAAGAAACTTTCTTTTCTTTCCAGAAAATCACGTTAATGGAGAACTGATTTCGCCAAACTTGCCTCCTGAGAAAAAAAAAACACTAACAAGGTATGATGGCGATATCTCGAACTAGATATCTCGAAATTGTGCAATTTCCACCAAAGAATCGTTCAATTTCGAGAAAATATTTGATATGTTGGATTCTAAGTATAACAGACAGCGAATGCTAAAAATATAAAATATTTTTAAATGTTAACTGCGTTTGCAACTTTTTTTTTAATTTGATGTAAAAAACAGTACAATGTTGTAAATGTAAAAAACAGTACAATGTTAAAAATGTTGTACACTAATGTAAAAAGCAGACTTAATTCGAGTACAACACTAGTTTTTTAAAAGCGTTTAATTTAATTGTTTCCTAAGAGCTGGAGTATAATTGTTGAGGTAGTTTTTAGAGCCGGTAGTTGAATTCTGATTACCAGTAAACGGGGGGGGGCAGTGAAACTCATTTTGCTAACAATTTTTTTACTCTATGATTCCGAAGTAATTCGAAACTTGAAACTTATCTTCAATAGTACAAGACTTGGTCTTTCCTCAGCAAACTCCAATAAACTGCCGCATATTTTAAATGCACCTTCATGCATTGTCCAAAGGATTCTGTAAATCGCAATCCTGTTTCTTTTTCATATTCCAGCCTGCTAACTGTTTTCAACCGAGTCTTCAGGATGCATAAAAAAAAATATTCAATCCAAGGCAAACTGTCCCAAAGAAAAAGACTGTTAAAAAATTTCGTACTACTCAAGATTAACTTTCAACCTTCGGATAGGTTTGAAATAATTATTTGGCTAATTGTTTTTCTGCAATCCAAATTATATCATAAAAGTATTTGAGAAGCTATTGACCCCCTAACGATCGTTTACTTTTCAAGAAAGCGGTCATAAAAGTGCCTATTTTGCTAAATACACGCATTTGATTAGTGCTGACATCTAGTTTAAAATAAACTAACTATCTACAATTACCTTAAAAATATCCTGTTACTGCCATCTGGTGTATAAAATTAGAAATAAAATGTTTTCTGGGAAAAAGAAATGAATTATTTTATTCTTATTGGCGCGTTACCACTGAACCCTCCAGCCCGGAAATTTCACAGGAGCGAGAAATAGAGGGTGAAACCTCAAACCGTCATTTTCACTGGAGCGAGAAGGAAGGGGTTAAGGAACAATTTAAATATTTATACCCCGGTATTTGAGTTTAGAGTATTACGCTAGAACAACTTACCTTCATACTGCGTAAAGGGCATTGTTGGACATTTTTGTAATCATATTCCTCTTTCAGGCATGTTGTAAGACCGACCACGACATTCATTTTATAGGCTGCTTTTTTCTTGAAAAAGAAAATAGGAAGAATATTTAGTTACGTTAATCTTGTGCTCAATTTACTATTGAAAAATAATTAACAATAAGAAAATATTAGACATAGTGAAATTTTTACTTTTAATTACAGAATTGTAAGTATCGAAAAAGTTTTAAAAAAATACTATACAGTTGCGCATTTTACCTCTGATCATTATAAACCTCCGTAATAGAACATAATTCACACTGTCACTTATTTTTTAATTCTTAACGTTTTCCACAAAAAGTACAGAAATGTCCATATTGATTTTAATTAAAAGTTTCAGGAGAGCTAATTTAGAAAAGCTGTCAAAAACATGAAGTGCCAATCACTTTAAATTTTTATTTGAAAATCTTTCTAGTAGAGTAGGTTAAAAGCAAATAAATTTTTGACTTTAGGAACGCTTCAGTGTGGATTGTCTATTACAATATGAATAAAAATGGCATAAAATATTTTAAAATCAGCTAATATCTTCCATTCGCGTGTCGTACTTGAAATTAATGAAAATTGGAAGGAAAAAAAATTCTTTTTTTAAAAAAATTAGGCTGGTTAAATTTTATGAAATAAATACTCGTTTTCTATTTTTTTTTATTTGATGTTTTGAACATCCCTAATAAATCAAATTCTGACTAATATTTTTTTTTACTATCACGCAACGTTTTAAAAAAAACATAAGTTTTCAAAACAAACTAGTTCCGCAGTGGATCGATTGTTAGGACACCATTCCCAGTAGAAAAGCGAAGTCAAGCATCACTGGCTGCGGTCAGTGTGAGGGCGGGTGACCACTTGGATCAGTCTATGAAGAGACTGAGTGTGTGTGGCAATAGTCCTCGTTAAACTGTTCTATCGTAAAATGCTCGATTTCATGCGCAGGTCGTCAGGCTACCGAGACGGGGGATGCCATCCCCTCTGCAGAGGATCAAGAAGATTGTGATAGCATGTTTTCGGACCGTCGCCAATAGCCCATTGTGCAACTCTAATGTGACGTAAATAAACTACAACAAAACAAAACAAAATGCACAACGTGACGATGGTCGAGTTCCACCTAAACTCTACACGACCAAAAATTTTATTTTTGATGTAGTTTTGAAATTATATTTTCAGTTAGTCATAAAAAATTAGGATTAACAAAGGATTAAGATCCTTGGGGTTAGGAACAAAGAATTAAGATCCTTTGGCTTATTGTATTGTTACCGCATAAAGATTGCCATTGATGATTACAAAATGTGAGGGGACAAAAGTCTCCTCTACTTCCCCATGTTTCCGCGGTTCCTGGTAGGCTGTAAATGAAACTCGATGCGCAACCATCATCACATGGTGAGTCCTGGATTCTTCAAATCTAACATCATAAACGAAGAATTTAATTTTACAAAAAGTTGGTAAACTTAAGTTTATTTTTAAAGCATTTCACGAGTGTAAAAAATAAAATTATTGAATAGAATTGAAATTATTTAGTATATTTGAAATTATCAGACAAGCATACAAAACTAAAGTATATTTATTTCAAAAGTTTCAGACAACTTTAAAAAAATTTAAAAAGACGAGATTTTTTCCAAGATTTCATTATTTATTACGCGACAAGTGCGATGCGCAAATAGAAGACATCACGCAGCTTTTAATCTTATAACATTAGGCAACTTTTACATACTAAAGCATATCAAAATTCAGAAAGAAAAAAAAATTTTCGACACACTTTACGTTCGAGTTTATATTAATGATATGTGAATCCATCTGTAGACTTCATTCTCCTCATTTTGGGATTTTCCTAATTCTATTAAAAACTTTACATTTTGTTTTTTTTTTCACCCTGAAGTTAGTCTCTCGCCACGCCACGTGAAAGCTATTGGTCTAAAATTTGCTTAAAAATGTCTGCTACACTTTTGCCTCAGATTTCCGGCCTTTGATTTAAATTTTTCTTGACGCATTTATCACTAAATTCATATATTTTGAACGATAATGGGATGTTTAGAATACTTTGATTTAAATCTGTGGTTTTAATCATTGTTTTTCTGTAATAGATCAGGTACACAGCCAAACACTCATCTCTAATATCATAGCTGTTTTATGGTAGAAAGCAATTTTTTGGCATTTATGCATCAAAAAAATCATTTGGATTTTTTTTTGTTACTTATGCACCAAAAACATACACCCTTGAAGGGTAGATAAAGATTTCGTTTTGGTATTCAAACACCGCAAACTCGTAAAATATATCAATACAATAGTGCGAGAAGCACACACAAAAAAAATTTTCAAACAAAATATTACGCATTAAGTAATAATATACATTGATATATTTTGCTTTGGCTATATTGATACAATATTAGAAAGCACTCATTTTTGTGGATATAATCGTGTGAGCTGATGAGGAGATTATATCTTTTTTTTCCCGGATTTTTATTGAAAATATTTTTATCAATATTCTTTAATTATGTTGTTTTATTTTATTTTAGTGTTATAATTTTCTTCTTTTCTTTTCATTATTCTATAACTTTTTTCCATGTTTTCTCTTCATTTTGAACTTATTTTATGAGTTCTGTATACTTGCAGCTTATGCACAGTAAATAAAACTTATTAATTTTCTACATTTTTCCCTTTTTCCTCTTTATCCTTTTTTGAATTTAAATTATTGTGCTCTAGCTATATATATATATA
>NC_092206.1:14833996-14864105 GCF_043381705.1 Parasteatoda tepidariorum
ATAAATTAAATATTATATATATATAAAATTTTCTTTTCTGGCAAATATTAACCCTTCTTTATAGTTTTTAATAAAATCTTAAAGGAATTTACAATAACACAATATCTACTCGTGTTAATTAAACATAAAAGGTAATAATTTTCTAAAACTTACCCCACACATATGTGTGAGGAAACATAATGACTTTCCAGCATCTGTAATTTCGAGAAGTCTGTAATGGTAATTAGAAGCTTTCAGACTCGAAAACAGCTTCACAGCGTCAGTAGCCGCTGCTATTACTTTAACATCCTTGACATCAGCAACTATATAATCATAACACCCAATACAAGGGACGGTATAACAACTAGCAAAAGAAAAGAAAACTGTAAAAAGAAAAACTGATTTCCACATCATAAATGGAGTAAAATTTTCAAAGTGTATTAATTGAGAATTTCTGTATCGTGTTTGTGACAGAAACCGTTGAAGCTTGAAATGATGGTCATGTGTTCATTCTCACGAAGTAATTTTTCAATAAAAATACAAATAAAAAGAATTATGATAAATTTTATTTTTAGAGATAATGTGTAAGAAATAAGGTGCGATAACAGAGAACCTTGAAAACACGTATTTTTTATAATCCTTAAACACAATTTTATTGCATTTAGAAAACATTATGGTTTACATAATAACAAGATTATTCAAATAACACTTCTTAAACACTTAACTTAAGGAACTTAAACACTTCTGTGTGCATTTATAATTCTAAAATATGAGAAATATTGTAAAATAAATATTATGTAATATAATTTTTATATAGCGTTTCTTATACGAATAGTTAATATTTTTTTTATCCTTTTCATGTTTACAATATATACTTATTTTTAATAAATAAAACTTTTTCAAAAGAAAATCTTCCAATTTATTAGTTAAGCAAATTGTACAACTAAACTAAGAATAAAAATATTTATAGCAATTGCAAATAAGCCACGATGGCTCAATAGTTAAGGCATTGAGCTGTCATTGCGATGGACTCGAGTTCGATCCCCAGTGGTGGCTGGGAAGTAAAGACGGTCTGTGCACTACGTGGCCACAGTCAAGCCGCTGTTCATGAAATCGTGGAGCCTTAGCCTTCATGAGATGCTTTAACTAGTTTCTATATAGCTTTTCAATGGATCTGAATTTTCTCTATAAATCAAATATACATTCTTGAAATAAAGAAACAAAAATCATAGATATTGTTTGATTCAGTTGTTTACCATACCAAACATTTTTCCAATGAACGGATGAATTAATGGATAAACTCAACCATGGTTCAGTTTTCCTGACTATGAGCTTGTTATCTTGGTCATTCGAGTATCTTGATAACTAATCACGTTAAATGTGTTACTAGAGTGCTTATCAATTGATCAGAATTGGTTCTAAAGATTATACATGTTTAAAAAAAAATCAATTTTATTGTTTGATTTATAAGTTGTTCATTCAGAAAAATGTCGGTTATTGTGAATCAATTCGTGTATAAATTAAACCCTGGTTCATTCAGAAATTGTTGTCAATCGTGAATAAATTCATGTATATACTAAACCCTGGTTCATTCAGAAAATGTTGTTCATTCAGAAAACGTTGTTCATTCAGAAAATGATGTCAATCGTGAATGAATTCATGTATAATCTAAATCCTGGTTCATTCAGAAAATGTTGTTCATTCAGAAAACGTTGTTCAGTCAGAAAATGTTGTCAATTGTGTATGAATTCATGTATAATCTGAACCCTGGTTCATTCAGAAAATGTTGTCAATCGTGAATGAATTCGTGTAAAAACTAAACCCTGGCTCATTCAGAAAATGTTGTCAATCGTGAATGAATTCGTGTAAAAACTAAACCCTGGTTCATTCAGAAAATGTTGTCAATCGTGAATAAATTAATGTATAAACTAAACCCTGGTTCAAACGGAAAATGTTGTTCATTCNGAATAAATTCATGTATATACTAAACCCTGGTTCAAACAGAAAATGTTGTTCATTCAGAAAACGTTGTTCATTCAGAAAATGAAGTCAATCGTGAATGAATTCATGTATAATCTAAATCCTGGTTCATTCAGAAAATGTTGTTCATTCAGAAAACGTTGTTCATTCAGAAAATGTTGTCAATCGTGAATGAATTCATGTATAATCTAAACCCTGGTTCATTCAGAAAAGGTTGTCAATCGTGAATGAATTCGTGTAAAAACTAAACCCTGACTCATTTTTTTCTCAATAAGAGCTTGTTAACTTGGCCATTAAAGTATCTTGGTCACTGGCCATATTAAATTTGTTACTAGATTTGTGCTTATCAATCTATCAGATTTTGTTGTAAATATTATACATGTTTAAAAAAATTGTATTTTACTGCTTGTTTTACATGTTTTTCTTTCAGAAAATGCTTTCCATCGTGAATTATAACTCGTAAACATAAACGCAATGCTGATTTTTTTTTTATCAATGAGAATATTAACTTTGCTATGTACATTAGTTTCATGAGACCTGTATTTACTCAAAGACAGAACCACTGATAAAAAAGAATTTATTATTATTATCATTTTGTTACTTTTCACCGATATGTAATTCGAGCAGGCCAATTAATTTACTCTTATTAACTCTAAGAACAATTGTTTCATAGTCCAACATAATAAAAAGTAATAAACTTTCATTTCATAGCAAGTATAAATTTAACTCATTTAAAGTTAGATTCAAACCCTTTTTTATCGATTCGAAAATATATCGAACAAATTGATTTAAAAATGCATTAACTTAAATCACATTCCGAACTGGAATCAGAATGAACTTTTTTGACATAAATACATCTTTTTAAGTGAAAGGATTATTTTTTCTAGAAAGTAATAGGTTTAAAAATATCATAAAGGAGTTATTTCTTAAAAAAGTTACTTTAATTCATCCACAACTAGTCATGAAATTCAATTTCCAACATTTCAGAGAAATGTATTTTCCTAAGTCGGCATTTCGTTTTCTCTTTATCCCAGCAGAACAGAAATTCTATTTTAGGAAATGCAATGCGAGGTTCCATTTCATACACCCCAAAAGAAATTATCTTTCTAGTCTTCCGTGACGAACAATAACAAGTCATTCCGCATAAGTCTCGAAGGGCGGTACAAGAATTTTCATTTAACGCACTTTTCAGACAGGTTTCAGCAACATTTTCAAAATGGAAATGTCGCCCTTCAGACTTCAATTCTGGAATAACAGGAAAAGAAATTTAAATGGCGCAGCACACTTATTTGGGATACTTGATTCGGTAATAAATGAGAGCATAATTTGATATTGAAGCTTCGAAGGGTTGTGACTAATTAAATGAATGAAATCAAGGTGTAGAAATTTGTATAAATTTTATTCGGCTCTGAAATGTGACTAACTCGAGTTTCAGTTTAAAACTTGCGAATATGATTGTTGTATAGAGACTAAAATTTTTTAAATACTCAGGATTTTAGAATCTGTGTGTTTAATACATTCTTCTAAATCATAATTCTCGATAATAAAACTAACAACTAAATTTGTTCAACTTTATTCCAGTCTACATTTATATTAAGTGCCCTCCAGGTGGCAGAGTGGTTGGCTGCCTGACTGTAAAGCCTGTTAAGAATTGACAAATTAAGCCATAAGGCAACGCTCATATCAATATGATTCAGTTGCCATTCAACTCCGGAACAGGGCGCATCTCACTGAAACTTCACAATTATCTTGCCAAATTTTCTATCTTTAAATTTGTAAATGAATTGGCTATTGATACATCACAAGCATTAAGCAAAACCAATGGCTGCGGGTTCGAATCTCTGTTGTGTGAATGTGATCCACTCTACAACCGGGTATCTATGACCGTGTGGCGTGGGTAATGCTGCGAGCCTCCGTGACGTTGGTTCACAGATGCCCACCAGGTAACGCTAAATGAGCAACACTTACGGCATCTAAAGGGAAGAACGAAAGTTCAGTGTGTGTCGTTAATTTTTTTTAAATAAATAAAAAAACATTTATATTAATTTGAATACTATTTCGTCCAATCTTAGAAATAAATTCTTTGACATAAATACATTTCTTAAGAAAAAATTTTTTTTCGAAGAATATTTAAGAATAGTAACCAATACAAAGCTATTCCTTAAGAATATGACTTTAATTCATTCCATAACGAATAATTAAATTCAATTTTCAACATTTCAGAGAAATGCATTTTCCAAAGTCGGCATTTATGCCATCAGAACAGAAATTCTATTTTAGGAAATCCAAAGCAGCGGTTCCATTTCATCCACCATAAAAGAAATTATCTTTCTAGTCTTCCGTGACGAACAATAACAAGACATTCCGCTTATATCTCGCAGAGCCGCACTGGAATTTCCATTTAACGCTCTTTTAAGACAGGATATTTCAGAAACATTTTCAAAATGGAATTATCGCTAAGGGACTTCCCTTCATAGACTTCGATTCTGGAATAATACAGGATGCGGAAAAAGAATTAAAATAGCGAAGCACTTGCCTGGCGTACTTGATTTGGTAATAAAATGAAGACATACTTTGAAATTGTAAAGACTGTGGATAATTAAATGGATGAAATAAAGATGAGTCAATTCGTACCGATTTTCATCCGACTTAGGAATGTGACTAACTTAAGTTCGGATCTAAAGCAATAGAATTTGAGTATAGATGGTGACGTAACAATAAAGCTTAGAAATGAGTACTCTAAATACGTTATTCCATTATTAATACGTTATCAGTGTACTAAATATGTTTTTCTCAATTTAATTTCAAACAGAAAAACTAAATAGAGAAAAGAAAACAGTTCAATTTTTATTCGAACTATGCTTATTAAATCTGAAACATTACACGTCTATGTTACTATGAATGGTCGACATTAGAGAATTCAATGAACACGTAGTTTAGAGAATGTCCGAAAATATTTTTTAAATTTCATTCAACAAATTACGATTTGCATGATCAGATGGTGAATGTCGAATGAGAATTTGAATGAATTGAAATGAATTTGTTAAATATCATGATTTCTCTCTTACACGAGCAAATGGAGATATTTTGCATACAATTATGAAAAGATTGTAAGGGAAAATATTGTAAGCAATTTTTTTAATTTAACAATCACAACTGAATGATGACATTTTCCGTTATAAGAACGAAATAATGTTATCGATGACTGAAATTTGACTGAACTATAACTAACAGAATAGGAATATTGATGTTTGAAATTTTATTGAATAATGACTGAATTTCAGATCTTCATAAAAGTGACTATACAAATGTAGACATTCGGCATATAATGATAAAAAGAATATTAAAAAAATAATGCACATAAACAATTTATGGACTGAATTATGATTGACAGAATAAGGAAATTGATGATTGCAATTTGACTGAATAGTGACTAAATTTCAGATCTTTATAAAGCTACATTTGAGGATGTTGAAATTTAGAGAACTTTGGATTATCATGGTAACATATGCCCTTTTATTCTTAAATTTTACATGCATATAGATTACATACGAACCACAGCTTCGACCAGCGTCAGAGCTATTAAAATTCGGTACATTTTTCAGCGAAATCAAATCAAGCAATCAATAAATACATTATATTAGCAGAAAAAAAGAGTAAAATGCAAATCATGAAAAAACACAAGTCTGGATGTATTTTGATACTATAGGAATAAACAGCAAACACAAAACATTTTTAATGTCATCAAGAAAACTAAACATTTTATATGGTCAAATGACACCATGAAAAAAATTAATAGGAAAGATAAATAATTAAAAATAAGCACTTAAAGTTTAAGGAATATGGGTAAATAGCTATGACAAACGCTAGAACTAGGATTTTCAAAAATATATAAAAGCAATATAAAAAAGATTCACAAAAATTAATAAAACACGAAATGTTCTGAAATAGATTGCAAAAGCTCTTTTCAGATAGCAATGTTTTACGAGGAAATTTCTAACTCAATAACTGTCAATATCATTAAATAAATTTAACAATTACGATTGTGCTTATTAACCTCTGTTTTTGAGCATGTTTATGCATCTATCGTGTAGTTTATGAGAATGTTTATGCATAGATCAGGTCCCCAAATTAGTCTCCTCTATCTAGGAACCACCCTAGTATGAAGAGCTATAAGAGATAGCCGAGTTCGACGTCACTAGATAAGTCTCTAAAAAATATATAGGAAATTTTTGTGATCAGACATGTATTTGTCGAGATATTCCGGTTTTAACAATTTTAAACTCCATCTTCATTTTACAATGACAGCTTCACCTATAAGACTAAATGCTTATAAGTTGAGTACTTTTTTTTAGAAAAATCCAAATCTGCAATAAGAGAAAATGGAATCATATTCAAACTTTTGCAGCTGCCTTCCACTTCCCACTCAGGGTGAGAAATTGGCGATCATGTTTAATATCATTAAAAGTATTTCACATAAATTTTTTTCATTTTATTAGAGATTCTTAGATATCCCAATTGCATTCCTCTGAAATATTTAATATGAGTACCTATATATATATATATATATATNATATATAAAAATTTATGAAGAAGATTTCAAAGGGAGAAAAAAAAGCTTTTTTTCGTACATTTTGATGGGGGTTTTTTTTTTCAATATAAAGTAGGGAAATCATAATTGTTGTTACATAAAGCTGAGACTTTCATTATAAAATTTTACAGCTGATGAAAGTGTTGTAGTTATAATGAACCTAAAGATAACAATGCTTGTTCACACAAACAATAAGCAATTAACTCTAAAAATAATTAGTTAACCGTATAGTTTAGAAACGTGCTTAGTGTTTAAAATTATGGCCTTTGTCATCAACAATTTTCAAGCAAAGACTTTTGAAGAGTTTTGGAATACTTTTTACACTTATTTTTTTTCTTTTTTCCTCGCTATCATAAATGGTACTAGAAAAGCCTACATGAGTCATTCTCACAGGATGGGATCAATTAGTTAAAGAAAAATTATGTTTTTAAATATTAATACAAAATGGATTTCTTTTTTTTTATTTCAGCTAAATCAGTACTCTTGTACTAGTGGTCAAATTTTCTCACTTAGTTTTTAACATTTTTGGCCTTTAGCACAATTTTTGTTGAATCATGAAGTGCAACTTTAAGGAAAAGTCACAGTTTAAAGTTGTGGAGAAGTTATAACTATCCCATTTTACAAAGAATTATCTGGGCTTTAAAGTAAACGATATTTTAAGTTGCGAAATCAGACACAATAGCTTACTTTCTCTGAATAAACATACCTTTTTTAACATATTCTGATTTCTAACCCCCAAAATAAAATATAGAGGATAGCCAGTCAAGGAAATATGGTCCCAATAGTTTGGTCAGAAAAACGGTCCAAAGTTTGGACCCCTGAATATTAATTTTATTTTTTTCGTTTTTCGCCATATCTCGAGCACTTAAGCGAATTGAAAAATTTTAGCTCAATTTTGTTTATTTAAAGATAATTCCATTAAAAAAACTTTTAGTTAATACTTCTTATTTTTAATTACTTTATTTTATAATAGTCGGAGATATTCTTAAATCTATGGTATGCAATTTTTTGCATCATTTTAAAGAATGTAATAATCTCCCAAGGAGAAATATAAAATTTGAGCGAATAGTTCTAAGAAATTAAATTTTAAATAAAGCCGTATTTAAAAATTGTGTTATCAATAATGAATAACTATTATTAACTCAAAGTAATTATAAAAGTAGTATATAATTTGCAAAAAAGTGATATTTCATGCAATGATTAAAAATATCGATATTAAGCAGTCGCATCATTCATCAACGTGAACGGTCATGCTTTCTTCCTAGATTTTTACATAAATACCCTGTAATAAAATGAGAATTTTTTCTGAATCTGAATATTTGAATTACATTGTAATGGAATATCTGCAAGGGACGTAATGTGGATATCTCGATCCTAATTGGTTATTTACGTTAGCAACTGTTCTTCGAGTACCCCAATCCCATCAAGAATCAATTCTCTTGTACATTCAATATGCATTCTATATTTTTACTCAAAGATTCCTTCACAACGATTTTAATTCTTTCACTATATATTTCTTACTTAGCACAAAAGGCCTGTTTACGCTGTTCAAGTTCTTGAATTCGAGACATTGCAGGAATTTCTCTGTCCAAGAAATTGGATGATTCGTCGATACTATCCTAGTTTCTGAATGTCACTGATTGGTCGGAAGAAAAGCTTGCACATGCGCAATGTTCATATTCAACATTATAAAATAATACTTACATAAGTTTAAAGTTACTAAATAAATTTAAATAAATCATAATAACGCAATTAAACCGTAACAGATAGATTTATTTGCTCTAAAATTTATGAAAACAGACAACAAAATGACATAATCTGATGCCTGCTTGTTGACGTCACAAAACCTAAGACGCTGATTGGTTAAGGGAGAAAAAACTTGGATGGAAAGTAGAACATGCTCTACTATCGTCCAAGGACTTGGACCAAATACTTGGATGGTCGTTTACACTATCCAAGCTAAAAGCAAAACAAGTTTCCATCAATATCAATCAATTCTCGTCCAAGAACTTGGATCGTCTAGGCATGAAGCCACACAGAATGTAAACAAACTAATCATGCATCGAAGTTGCCAGGTGCACAAAACAAAAATATATCACGGTTGCAATAAAATACATAAGTAATAAATATAGGACACTGTATTTAATTAACTTCACTTTAATTCTATGCGGAGAAACTTAGCTCAACTTTAAAACGCAATTTTGCTTAGAAACGATCAGTTGGAGCTGACGTCATAGGTCACATGTCTGGATATCTTGAAGGGTATGTACTACTCACATCGACTGTTAAAATGTAAAAAGCAATATGGAAGATAAAATTATAATTGAAAATTAATTGTCAACATTGAAATTTTATATTTTGAGATTTTATAGTCGATACTTTTTCTTTGTTGTAGAAACAAATTCCATGTAATTTTATTTACAGCTGTCAATTTCCGGTCTGTTTTAACACGGAGGGCAAAAATAAGTATTTTCGACACATTTTAATTATTTACTCATTTTTTTCTGTTCGTTAAGACCAGAAAGCAATTAAAGTCACGCAAAAATATGTGAAGTTCATGGTGTTGAATGTTTAACACAATGCATGCGTCAGAATAATTTCAAAAATTTCAGTTCTGGAGATTTTTCACTGGAAGATGACCACTTCTGAAATTGATGATGGCAAAATGAAAACCTGTTTTGGAGATTTGTTAATGAAAGATGACCAACGTTCCTGTCGAACTTCTGAAGCTGATGATGACAAAATGAAACCCTGTTCTAGAGATTTTTTACTGAAAAATGACCTACGTTCCGGTAGAGTTGATGATGACAAAATGAAAGCCATAATTGAATCAAGTAGTTCATATAACTGTGATTGCAAAACAGTAAAATTTAAAGCGCTCAATGTTTCAAACATGATGTCTTGAATTATGTTAAGAAGCTCGATTTTTTTGTTCCGCTCAAATTTAAAGAAATTCATGCAATATTTGTGACAAGCATTTCAAATGTAATACTATTTGTTGGACACGAACTATATACTGGCGGTGAAAAATTGATCGTCTTCAATAACATTCATCGAAAAAGATCATGGTTAAAGCATTATAAAGCTGAATTGCATCAGAAAAGGATCATGCTGTCAATCTGGTGGGTCCACGTCTCTACGTGTCCACGTCTGGAGGTTGTCAGACTAGTGGGTAACCAGACTTATCAGTAAATGACCAAAAAGATGACCAAAGGTCATGAAACAAAATGGATTTATTTCACTTATTAAGTTTCATTTTTAATATTAAAAACTAGTTTTATTTCACACCCTTTATTACATACTTATAATTTCAAATATTTTTTATATTTATAACTTGTATAAATAATCATCACTTATTTCGCCCCAAAAGAACTCATAGTGAAACTTAACGTAGCATTAACATTCATTGCATGTTAAGTGCGTACTTTTAGTTATTAGTAATTTCATACGAGCAGAAAGGAACAGATTCATTATTAAAAAAGCGAAAGAAACTTATTTTGTCCGCGTCATAAATTCCGCAGTTTAAATTAAAATTGCTAAAAGAAAACTCAATACTGCTTCGACAGAAAATTTTCCTGGGCGCACTAATGGCGCCATTTATATTACCTGACACATTAATTCGAATTTAGCTAACTGAACCATACAGAAATAGCACTTTTGTTACTTAAAAAAAATTATTACTTTCAATTTCAAAATTAGTAATAGATGCCTTCAGCATATTTTAGATAAAACGTGAACATGAATTTATTTGATGAAATAAGTTAATGAGGTGAGGGAAATTTTATGCGACATAATATAAGTAAATATTACTATCAAATTCTGCGACGACTTTAAAGGTGTTTATGAGTTTTAAGATTAAAATTATTTTCTGTGAGTTTGCTTTTAAAAAATTTTATTATTACTGCAAAACTAATATGTTTTAAAAAGTAAAATAATGGACGATGCTAGCCCTTTAAATCCCCTTCCACGAATAAAACATTTGGAAAGGGATATTTAACTTAATTCTGTTCTTTAAATCTTTTTTATAACTTTTTGTAGATTTTTGAATATGTTAAATGTTTATTTGTTCTTTCATAAATTTGAAAATGATACAAGCTTAGATATGAAAAAGTATACCTTTATTCATATATTAAATTTATTTTTTATCTTTATTTGTAAAAAGAGAGTTCGTGTTTCTTTGCATTTAAAATTGTATTGCTCAAGAGTAACAGTAAGCAGTGCGCATGCGTCGTCTCTGCATGCGTTCCTTTGGCGACAGTTACTGTTAGATAATTTTTTAGAATTCTTTTTTTCACTTTTATTTTATTATTATACATTGAGTAGGTGAATTTATTATGGTGAATAGAGATCCTATAACATGCTTCTCGAGTTGTATATAAAAGAGAATTTCATTATTTGAACGATATTTTTGTTTTTATTGTTTTAATTAAGAATCAGAATTTCTATACTACTGTTCAAATGGTACGTCGAGCCGGAGTGAGCTTAAGTTCAAGTTATTTTTTACTACAGAGTTTCAATTTGATTTTAAATTGTGGATAAGTTGAAAACTCGAAAGAGAGTTTTCAAATCTTCGCTAACTAAGCACAAAGATAAAGTAGTCACTGCAACTGACAGTACAAATTTAGTTGCTCTTAAACTGTTTTAATCAAAAACTAAAAAATTATCTAACAGCAGCGGTCACCTTAACAGCGCATGCAGTGACGACGCATGCGCACTGTTTACCGTTACTTGTTGTTTCCAGCCTTGAAACCTGAGATGTTTCAACACAATAAATTCAAGTACTTAAAATTAAAGACAAAAAAAGAATTCTAAAAAAATTATCGAACAGCAACGGTCGCCATAGCAACGCATGCAATGACGACGTATGTGCACTGTCTACTGTTACTCTTGAACAGTTATAAATAGGAATATACTGAAAACAAATGAATACTACTTTCTCAATAACTTGAAAAATAAATTTTTTGTACAGTGAAAGCTAGAATACTGTAAATAAAATAAAATAATGTAAAAATTTAGTTATTACTTGACTTAAAGATGTTTAAAACAACTACAGAAACAGTACTTCTTTTAAATATGACTGAACGTTAACTTGAAATAATTAAGACAGTGTCAAAGGTTACAATTTTAAAAAAAGTATATTTAATAAAAAAGTAAGTTTAAAAAATTATGTATCTATAATACATATATCGAAATAATATATATCTATCGAAAAGTTTCATGTTTTAAAAAAAAATACTTTTGTTAAAAATTTTGCTTTGAAACCATATATTTGTCTAGAATTTGTATTATATCGGAACCAATAATCACCATATAAAAATAGATATTGTAAAATTCCTTATTAATGTATCTGTTAATTGCTGGTACGATTTGTTTTCAGCCTATTTGGTTCGAAATTTAAATACCTAGATAGTATTGACAAAATTCCCATAGCTAATTTGATCCGGAATTTCTTACAGCGTAGGCTATGAAATTTGCAAGCAAATCGGATGAAAGTAAAAGGAGTTATCGTTTCTGAGAGTATGAAAAACATTGTTATAATACTTCTGTCAGCATAAGAAACGAATTCGTGGCATTTAAAAATTAGATAATTAAAAGAACGAAACGAAACGAAGAAAACGACATTTAATTAAAGCGTGAGAAAGCTTAAATTAATCAAAGCACGCATCAATGCAAAACGCACAATGTAATTTTATTGTTTCCACTTTATCTTTATTGTCTCCGATCTGCCTGTTTAATTGCAAACAAATTTCAAAAAATGAAATTGAAATTGTGCAACGGTATAGTTATATGAAATGTTTACTATATAACAGTTTAATATAATTACTTTCATATAATCCCACATTTAAAATGGAACTTTTAATATTTTGCTTTGGTATTCGAAATAAAAACAAAATTAATAAAATAAGCGTTCACTGATAATGAAACTTTCCAAAAATAAATTTAATTTTAAATTACTTAAAATGCTTCAATGAAAAATATACTTTATAATTTTATTGATTCCACTTTATCTTCATAGTCTCACATATGTCTGTGAAATTGCAAACAAATTTCAAAAAATGAAATCGTAACTGTGCAATAGTAGAATTATATGAAATGTTTAGTGGATAACAATTTAATAAAAATACTTTGAAATAACCTCACATTTAAAATAGAATTTTTAATATTTTGCTTTGGTATTCAAAATAAATACAAATTTAACAAAATAAGTGTTTAATGATAATAAAACTTTCCAAAAAATAACCTTAATGTTAAAATACTTAAAAGGTTTCAATGCAAAACGCACTATATGATTTTTATTGTTTCCACTTTATCTTTATAGTCTCACATGCTCCTGTGGAATATTAAAAACTTTTTTTAAAAAAAGTGTAATTGGATAATGGAAGAATTATATTAAATATTTACCGTAGTATAACAGTTTAATAAGAAAATTTGATGTAATCCCACATTTAAAATACATTTTTTAATAATTTGCATTAGTATTCGAAATGAATAAAACTTTACTAAAATAAGTATTCTCCAATAATGGAACTTTCAAGAAATAATCTTAATGAGAAAATACCTAAAATGCTTCAGTTTTAAATATTTAAACAAAGTAGAATTTAAGAACAAACTATAATAATTCGGCCATATCTTTACATTAGAACAAATCACTGCATCTCTCACACTTATTTCCTTCACACATTGGAAAGTGCGTTCAATAGAATGTAATTACTACTCCATTTAGAACAGTAATTACTACATCTTACATGTTCCAGTCTATTAAAGCCGTCTTATCTATTAAATTTTAAGCTTGCTTCCAATACGCATCATTGTCCCACATTCTTTCAATCGTGTACACTATTGCTAACAAGTATGGATACTTGAGGACAAGAAAATACCTCTCACGTTTCGAGATATCGATATCATTAAATTGTAATTAAAGCATAATGCAGCGCGCTAGATTTGGAAATTTCTCGGTAATGCGCAGAGATTGAGGGTAGTAATTCATCCTAATGCAGGGATTATCTGCGTAAAAGCATCCAACTCTGTCACAAGCTGCTTCCTAAGTAAATTGAATTAATTACTGGTTATAGACAAAGCTGCTTTTATCTCTGTCAATTTTGAATGATATCTAAATGAAGCATAAATGAAAGCACATGTCTATGAAAGTTTAGTAATGTAGTTCCTTTTAGCTTAAAGCACTTTGTAAATCGATATGGTACCTTTTAGAGGTAATGTGTGCTAGTTTAATTTTCACATATTTTGAATCTCCTTGGGAATTAATGGCGGAGAAGAAATGATTTTCAAGCTGTTCTTAAAACACATATATAAAAAAAAATTGCAAGAAAAGGAACCATATTTTTTAATAACTATTTCTTATGTATTATATTTCGCATTATGATCAAGATAAATTGTGTTAGAAATAATGAAATATATATTCTTCTAAAATGTAACCATAATAGAAATTTAAAGGAAATTGTTTGAGTAGTTTTGAGAAAATAGAAGCTTAAAAAAATTTTACTTTTCTTATTTTTTGAAACTTTTAATCAATCTCATCGATCTAACAAAAATCAGAATCTATCGGGAAATAAAAGAATATTTATTTATTCGGATAAATGTTAAAAAATATTAGGAGCTGTTTAAACAATTTAGTTCTGATCATTCTTTAAAATGATGTTAAAATGTGTTGACCTTACAATCCAAAGCTCTATTGGACTTTATTAAATGCTAAAAATTCATAAATAACTATTAAAATATATTTCTTGCACAGAATTATAACTATTAAAATATATTTCTTGCACAGAATTATCTTTGAATAAGCAAATTTTATAATTTTGTGAAAAACTTTTTCAATTACCTTTAAAAGTTCTCGAGGTATGGTGAAATACGTAAAAAGTAAAATCAACACTAGAGGTCCAAACTTTAGATAGTTCTTCTGACCAAACTATTAGGACCATTTAAAAAAAAAAAGATAAATCGTTCAGATTCTGAAAACTGATGAATTGGCCAGATTCCTTTATGATTATTTTTTAATGATTATCAAGATAAATTTAGTTATCAATAATGGAATATATATTCTGCTAAAATGTAACCATAACTCAAAAAAAAACAAAAATTTGACATTTAAATGAAATTGTTTGAGTAGTTTTGAGAAAATTAAGGTTTAAAAATTTTTTTACTTTTTTTCTTTTTTGAAACTTTTAACCAATCTTATCGACCTAACAAAAATCAGGAACTATCGAGAAAAAAGGATATATATTTATCCAGACAAATTCAAAATCAAATTTTTTAAAAATATTAAAATTTGATTTCTCAGGAACTATTTAAACAATTTAGTTCAAATTTTGTCATAAAAGCTTACATTCTTTAAAATGATGTTAAAATGTATTTACCATACAATTCAAAATCCTATTGAGCGTNCAAAATTATTTGAGAGAATTCCTTTCCAAATAGGATTTTAGTAAAAACATTAATATCGATTTTATAAAAAATCCTGATGTGATTGGGGAAAATGAAGGTCATTTTCAAAATCAGCACATCAAATAACATATAAATCAACAATAACTTCTCTTGTATTTTTCAAAAAGTTCAATTTCGCAGGCTTGTGTAATTATTAAAATATTTTTTTACACAGAATTATCTTTGGATAAGCAAATTTTATAATTAAGTGTAAAACATTTTCAATTACCTTTAAAAGTTCTTGAAGTATGGTGAAATACGTAAAAAGTAAAATCAACTTTTAGGATTTCAAACTTCGGACTGTTTTTCTGACTAAACTATTAGGACCATTTAAAAAAAGGATAAATCGTTCAGATTTTAAAAACTGGTAAATTGGTCAGATTTTCTTATGATTATTTTGTAATGATGATCAAGAGAAATTGAGTTTATAAAAAATGAAATATAGATTCCACCTAACTGTAGCATAATTTAAAAAACAAAATCCTAAATGTTACTTTTTGCATTTCTTAAAACTTTCACCCTAATTCAGGGGTAGCGAACCTTTATACACCAACGTGCCAATTTTTCTAAAAAATTGTTTAGTGAGGTCATAGACGTGCCGTCAAATAATTTTGACTTCGTGCTTATTGGGAAAATAATAATAATAAATACTATCAACTCTTTATTTACATTGAAAAAAAAAATTTTACCATGTCTTAAAACAATTTAAAGTAACATCAGTGTGACTTCTGTTGTTGCAGATTAGATGACAAATAACTTATATTAGGTTGTAAGATGTTAGGTTTAAGCGGGACTGTTATTTTTTTTATAACTATTTATTGTTAGCTTGTTTTTTATGGTTACTAATTGTTTTTTAACATTAATTGTTGTTAATTTTTTTATTAATAATTGTTTATTATTTTGTTTGTTTTTGTGAATTTCAATTTAATTGTTGCATATGTTTCATAGTGTAATAACATTTGTGTAATAACATTTGTGTAATAACAATGCTTAGTGTAATAACAATTGTGATCGGTGGCGTGCCCAAAATATTGTGTCTCATGCCATAAATGGCACGTGTGCCATTGGTTCGCCATCCCTGCTCTAATTCATCGATTTAACAAAAATCAGTGTGCCGGGAGAAAAAATATAATTTATCTCTCCAGACGAAATTTGAATCAGATTTTAGAAAAGTCGGATAATTAAAATAGAATTTCTTAGAAACTATTCAACCGATTTAGTTCAAATTTTTAATTTCGCTATATGAACTGACTCTCTCNGCTTCTCAACCAGTTATTTTATAAAACATATTCTAATTATCAATATAGACAGGATGTTTCTTGTTCTCAACCTTAATAAGATATTTCTTGTCCTTAAATTAGATAGTCTTTGTTAGAAATGAAGATGTAAAAATTAGCTTACCTTATAATTTCTTAGAAACTATTCAACCGATTTAGTTCAAATTTTTAATTTCGTTATATGAACTGACTCTCTCTAAAATGATGTAAAAATTAGCTTACCTTATAATTTCTTAGAAACTATTCAATTGATTTAGTTCAAATTTTTAATTTCGCTATATGAACTGACTCTCTCTAAAATGATGTAAAAATTAGCTTACCTTATAATTTCTTAAAAATTATTCAACCGATTTAGTTCAAATTTTTAATTTCGCTATATGAACTGACTCTCTCTAAAATGATGTAAAAATTAGCTTACCTTATAATTTCTTAGAAACTATTCAACCGATTTAATTCAAATTTTTAATTTCGCTATATGAACTGACTCTCTCTAAAATGATGTAAAAATTAGCTTACCTTATAATGTGTCTTTTTACCATTATTAAATTTAAAAAAATTATACATAATTATCAAAAAATAATTTTACATTGAATTACCTTTCGATAAGCGAATTTTACAATTGTACACAAAAAATTTCTTGAGATAAGGTGAAATACGCAAAAAGTAAAATTGACATTCAGTGGTCCAAACTTTCGACTGCTCACCTACTTAAACTATTACTATAACGACCTCATTGTCCAGATTGCTGCTACTCCAGATTGCTGCTTTTGAGAGTCAGAAATCTAAAACGTTCGGAAAAAGTTGTGTTTATTCAGAGAAATTAGGTTTTTGAGCCTGACTTAGTAACATGATTGACCACCTGCAATAATTAATTAGCATATGTGAGGTTAGGCTCTTGGACCATTAAGACAGACTCCTTGTACGTGAACACGTGATCACATCATAAGTTATGAGAAGTGTCTCCTTTCCTTGAGCGTTGTACAAAAAATCGAGTCTGTCGTTGTAATTATGTGTCCTTGAACGTTCTCCCGATCAAACAATTGGAACCATATTTTCCAGTTTGAGGCTACCTCCTATATATAAAGAGTTAGAACCCAAACCCATTAAAAAAAAAGATACGTGCATTCAGCGAAAGTACATTTCGTGACTTAAAATATCGTCTGTACTAATTAGCGTGTATGAGGTCTAACTCTCAAACTAATAAGACTGAGTCCTAGTCCGTGAAAGTCCAATCATTAAAAATCAAATGCAAGCTATTTCGCTTTTTTTTTTAAATTTTCTTTTATTTATTCATTTATTTTTACTTATTTATTTTATTTTATTTTTGCGCACTGTGCATCTCTAAATGACCAGTCATTTTTTTACATGTTAAGCTCCAGTGACGATGAATTGAAAAATTAATTTCTGTCTTGAGATTACTTTTAAGTGCAAATTCATTTTATATAGAGTGCAATTTATTATTTTATATACATATTTATTTTATTAATTATTTTATACATTATCTTACCTCTGAGAATATTTTGCGTCTGCACTGACGTGCATATTGCTTTCTTATTCTACGTTTACGAGCCGAAAGTAGAATTCGAATCGACCAATGATCACTGAGATTCCAATCTTGAATCACCTCATTTTCTTCTAGAATGTATCTTCCGATAATATTTCAAGCGTGTATTTTTCGAGTTTTAATGCGATACCTACTCTTCCTCGAGATGTCGTTTTCATACTTTTTGAACACCACCTATATTTGAAGCAGTCAATACAGAACAAGCCGTATAACTATTTTAACCTAAGGCTGTGTGTTCCTCGTCTTTTCCTTACCATAGATTCTGATAAGCAGGCACTTCCAACAGTATGGAGTCATCTTTATTTAAAACATATGGTTGCTTAGTCTTGAATGACAATAGATAATCTTGCAGTTAATTAAAAGGCATCGAAGCAGCCACCTTGCGTGAAAAGGGATAAAGAGATTACTCTAATAATGAGGTATCTCAATTCCACACAACTGGAAAGGATTCCTCAAGAATTAACACGTTTGATGGCATATTTATATCACAATTTGCTTTCTATATTATTTGATTGTAATAATGTGGTTCGCAGGTATCGCTATGTAAGATAAGTTTGCGAAATAATGCTTGACTTATTTCAGTAATGTGATAAAAACAATAATAAAATTGTAAACGAAGCTATGTTATTCGGATTCAATTAAGAATTTAAAATTAATGTTCTAAAAGCAAGAGTATTAATGCCAATAACAAATATATTACATTTTATTAAAGATTAGACATGATGTAAGGTTGAGTATAAAATGCTTAAAATTGTTCTTTATAATGTTCAAAATTGTTAAGATAAGTTTTTGAAATAATGCTTGACTTATTTCAGTAATGTGAAGAAAACAATAATAGAATTGTACACAAAGCTATGACATTCTTATTCAAATAAAAATTTAAAATTTATGTTCTAAAATCAAGATTATTAATACCAATAACAAATATACTAGTTTTTTTTTAGGATTAGATATGATGTAAGGTTGAAATGTTTAAAATTATACGTGCCTGAACAGAGCAGGCATGATTTAAATCTCAGGAAAATCATGATTTAATTTTTTTTTTAAAATCATTAATTAAAATCAGCTGTGATTTGTTTAAGAAAATCATTGTTTTTAGCCAATTCATTTTTTTAAATAAACCAATAAGTAGATTTTCATAAATATATTTTTAAGTGTGAGATTCTTCAAAGTCTTCCTGGATAATGAAAATTTTATTCTAAGAAATAACGAAAGAGTGAATTATTAAATCTCTCTCGTTAGCTATTTTATTATATTTAAATAATACTATTTTCTAATATTAATTTTATTAATATTAATTATTAAATATTATATCAATTATATTAAAAAAATTTTATTGATAATATTAATTCTAAATAACATTAAGCACCTTTAACACATTTTATCTGATGATTTGGCTGGTAAATATGGAAAAATAAGAAAGAAATCTGATTTAAATCAAATGAATCCGATTTTTATTTACTCTTTTTGAATCGTGAATTTTGCCAACCTTGTGCCTAAACAGCGTTCAACAAAAACCCTTATACTTCCTTCCTAATCTACACACCAACTTAGTTAAAAAAAGCTGGGGGGAAAAAGAATTATGTTCAACGAAAATATATTGGTAACATACTGGTTGCTCTGCAATGAACACCCTTAATATACATATTTTTAGAATTCTACATAAAAATAAAGATAAAAGATACCTACATTGGTTTGAGCAACTTAATATTTAAGTAAGAAAGTAATTTCCAAAATCAGAATTGGCGGAAGTAGAAGATATCAAAACCCGTTTAATAGACGGTTGAAGCTTGAAAATGTTTCAAATAATATTCTCTCAATTTTATTTTAAATTCTCTGGCAATCCAAAAAAGTGTAATATTTGTGCTTCTCAAACAGTTATTTTATAAAACATATTCTAATTATCAATATAGACAGGATGTTTCTTGTTCTCAACCTTAATAAGATATTTCTTGTCCTTAAATTAGATAGTCTTTGTTAGAAATGAAGTCAAAAAGTTATACATATTAGGCATGCCAAGTAAATATTTAAAGAAAAATACTTTATGATAATTAGACATACATTAACGTTGAAAACGAGATTAAAAACGTCAAACCCTATTCGATTGTCTGATGAAATTCAGAGAAGATGAAAAGAAACACCTTTTTAATCAAACTCATTGTGATATTTTTAATCTCGTCTTGCTCAATCATTTTTTTCGTCTGATTTTAATAAAGTTTTGAGATCAATACAACTAACTAAAATAAGACTTGCAGCACATAATACTACATACTAGGTTATTGAGCTTTGAACATACTAATTTTATGTAAAAAAATTTAGTAAAACATATTTATATTTGTTCAAATAACAAATTTTATACCAGTAAAGCTTTTTATATGCTAGTCTCATAAGCAAAAAAACAAAAAAACCTTTCTCGCGTTTTGTCATTCTTTAAGAAAAGTTAAATTCACTTACGTATAAATATGGGAACCGTGTGTAAAGTTTTTGATCTTGTATCATCAATAGGCATCGCACAGAAAGAAGATAGATGTGCTACGATAAAATATTTAACATCTTTGAAAAACTTTGGAAATATTCCTCTTTCGTAGTCTCAAAGGGATGGTATTTCAAAAGACCTACATCTTATAGGTACTCTTTGGGAAAATATTATTTTGCTTACTGTGAGAGCTGGTACAATATGTTATACAACATATTTCGGACTTATTTTACCTTTGACTGAAAAGTCTTGATCTTAGTCTTTCATTTCATTATTGATTCACTCACATTATATGAATCCAGTACTTTAAACACAGGTACAAGTTTAGTATTTTTGTAGCAAAGATTTATTGTTTAATTTTTAATGACTGTTCTGATAGAATAAAAACTACATTTAATTAAATTTAAATCGTATCAGCTTTCAAATTAAACTGTTTCTTTTAAATTTAATGATTAGAAAACTGAAATAATTAATAAAACTATTTCTTTTCGGAACGAACTAATAAAGAACTCTTTTCTAAAAAAATGAATTTAAAATTAAAAGAGCAAAATATATTTTGAAATAATTTCTTCGTATCTCATAGTATGCCTGTTATTTTAAAATTCCTTTAAAGGTAGTTTCTCTCAACATTAAAAATGTGTAGGTAGGTGTACTTTATTTAGGCCGCGCTAGAGCTGCACAATGGGCTATTGGCAAAGGTCTGGGAAACATCCCTGAGATGATCCGAAGTCAATGCCATCTTTTGCTCCCTGCTTTGGTAGCCCGTGACCTGCGCGCAAAGTTGCACAGGTCGTCTACTTTATAGTTACATGTAAAATCGCGTTCTACTTTATAGTAACACGGCTACTTTATAGTAACTAACTGTAACACGGCCTGCATGTAAATCCTCTTACTCTGGAGGTACATTTCTTAGGATTGATAATTCTTTTTTTAAAAAATCAGTTATTTGTACGTGTAGTTTGATTATACTACTTAAAAGTTCTTATCATTACTCCATTCTGACTTCCTTTTACTTTTTACAAATACTTCATGCCATCATTTAATACGTTTTCACTAATGAAATTTGCTTATCTGTGCAAATGAAAAAAAAAAGGTTTTATTCGGTGGAAAAAAACCGCGCTTTCTTTGCTTAGCTGAAGATTAATAACTTACAGATAGCAGCACAAAATACAATACATCCAGATAAAACCACCTTAATTTAAAATACTCTAATGAAAATTTAACAACTAAACAGTATAGTTGGTACAAGTGAAAATGATAATGGAAAAGAAATTTAAAATGACAATTGTGAAGAAAATGGTATACTATGAAAACAGAAAAGTTTTATCTAATACAACAAAAGGTTTTATTAAGTAAGACGCAAAGTTTAATGAAATAAAGTGATATATGTTTTATTGATCAAACAAGGGCTTGTTTGTAAAGATATGAACTACTCTACATCTATGTGAAATCTACTCCATTGCATTGTTAACGCTAACAGCTCCAGACATTTTACATAATAGCTGAACGTGCCATGATGGGTCGGGGGATGGAACATTCCCATTCCAATGAGGTGAACCGGGTTCGAATCCCAGCATCGGCTGGTTGATACGAATTCCGCATCCAACTTGCACCGATCACAGCGCTGACGTAAAATATCCTCAGTGGTAGGCGGATCATGGGTTAGAGCTCCCATACCACCAGGCTAACCGTGGGAGGTTTTCGTGGTTTTCCTTTCCATGGAACGCAAATGCTGGTTTGAACAACCAAAAAGTCTTCCACGAAGGCAAATTTCTATCAATACTTGATCCAGAAGTTTCCTTGTCTTCTGGATTGGGCTACGGAGGCTGCGAAGTTGAACATTAGTCGTAAAACCCGAAAATTGGGTCGGCAGTTCAAAGTCGGTTATAAAATAAAATAATATTTGAACTAAAATTGAATACTTACTAAACATCTTGACAAGAGCTTAAATAGAATTGATCTTTATTATAGCGAAAACACCAAGTGTAACGAAATAATACTTTCTTTTAAATAATCTTTCATAATCCGAGATTTCATAAAAACACCCAGTATTTCTACCATTTTTTTCACTGTTGTAAGTATTCTGAAAAGCTATTTAAAATTCCGGAAAAACATATAAATAGCAAAAAATATGTAATTTTATTATCTATCTGTGTTATTTTCAAATTTAAAAAAAAAAACATATTAAAACCTAACCTCAAGTGTACAAATTTTATATTCATACGTTTTTTTTATTCTCCTAGGTTTCACATCAGAAGAAAATATAGCCATGGTACCTAGAGTGAATATAACTATAGCCGTTAAGAACATAGACCTTGAGCCAACTATAGACCCTGGGGGTACCTCTACAACATCTTCTAAACCAGAGATTATGGAATGGGCTCTTCCAGCATCCGATCCGTGGAATTCACCAACACAACTGACATTTGCTGTCCTACTCATATTTGTACTTTCGGCCGCCATCATAGTCTGCAATTCTCTCTTACTAGTTGCTGTGTACAGATTCAAGAGACTTCGCAACCCAAGCAACTATTTTGTTGCCTCATTAGCTTCAGCTGATATTCTCATAGGACTCTTGTTGGCTCCTTCTCTGTACTTTGAGTTCTATAGAATTCATGTGCGCTGTGTCCTTCTGTGTCTTCTTCCGTACTGTCTCTTCATTCTCCTGTGTTCAGTTGCTTTACTAAGCTTGACGGCCGTGGCTGTTGACCGCTGCACGTCATTGGCATCACCATTAAAGTACAATAACATCATTACACACGGGTCTGTTGTGAGGTACATCGCTTTATTTTGGATTTACTCATTAATGGTGTCGTCTTTTCCTATGCTGTACTGGTTTTCAGCTAGAGGAACGTACACAATACAAAACTGTTCCTTCATGACGGTCGTCTTGTGGCCGTCTCGCGTGTTCCTCTTCACTGTACTCTTCGTGCCATGTGCGCTTTTGATCATTTTCAGTTACGGTTACGTGTACATAGTTGCAAGATCTCATGCAAGAGCAATATTTTCTGCAGAATTATCTTTTCGGCAGCATCCATTGTCTGGACCAAAATACGGCAGGACTTTAGCTGGGACTGTTGGAATCTTCTGCTTACTATGGATGCCTTTTCAAGTTGTAGCCTTCACTGACTCGCTGGACGAGAAAACTATATTTTATTTGGGTTTGCTGACCGTAGCCAATGCTGCAACAGATCCCTGGATGTATGGTTACAGAAGTACCGAGTTCCGTATCGCTTCTATCAGGTTACTAGAAACTACTTTTCCTCAGCTAAAGGGTGCTCTTCATAAACCTCAAGTAAGGCATGCTAGTTTTGTGAGCTGTGCCTCACATATGCGAATGGGTTTAACTCCTAACCACATGACACATACAGAAGCAACCATGTGTGCAACATTTATTGAGATACCCATACTCGCTCGATCGCTGGATGAGACTGCTGTAGCAGAAGTATGATACTTGGTACAGCTAAGTTTACGGAAAAAAAGGTGGTAAAGTTGCCGAATCTTATTTGGTACAATTTTATTGAAAACCACGCATATTGAGCATGATTCTCAAAACATACGTCAGCAACAAGTATATAATATGATGCCAAACAAGAAAATATTGTATACACGTTGTTTGCAAAGAAAAGACTTGAACTTGAGGTATTTAGTTCAAACTTCCAACTGATGGTACTACATCAAAACTTTGCATTTCATTTCACAATATTCTTGAAGTTAGCAATAAAAACGGTGTCTTTTAATTAATCTGCAAAATATCATGGAAAACATACTGAATACATAATTTTCGGAAAAGAAAATTGAATATGGTTTCAATTTCTATAAATAATAATGTAGAACTCCCATATAATATCAGGATCACGTTATTCAGGAAGTTTTGACCTCGTACCTGATTCCTACAATGTGTGTGAAACATAAATAGAAAGAAAATTAATGGACAAGCTATATTTAATTTTAAAATATTTTGAATTTTGTAAAAATTGTTTTAAAATGATTGTAAAATATGTAATTGTATTGCCGGTTTTTATTACTTCTAGTCATCATTATAACTAATATTTTGCAATTTTCTATCAAACATCAATGTAATATTTTTAATTGATTTTATGTAATATTTTTAATCGATGTAATATGTTTAATCGATTAAGTTTACAGATCGATTGAAGGTATAGATAAATCAAAATCATTAATTCAAGTTACACAAGATCACAATTCTATGAAAAATACATTAAAAAAACTTTTAACAATATTTATATATACATAATTGAAACGGTCAATGTTAAAAGGGGGTATGTTACAAATCGGCACTTTCGAGAGAGGAAAAAAAAGGGGTTGATTATCGAAATATTGTTTTGATTGCTTCCAAATTGCTAGATTATCTTCCTTAGGCAGTCTAGAAAATTACTCGGTATTTGATAATCGATGAGTGATTTGATAATCAAAACCAACGAGAAACTTTTTTCGTAAAAAATATTACATAACCCTTTTAACATAGACCACTTCAATTACTTACAAAATAAAAATATTGAAATATGATGAATAACACAAATAATAATTTAAATAAGGTGTGATGATTAACAAGCTTAACAAGTTTTGATATTTTTAAACTTGAGACATTTTTGAATTTGGACTACAACATTTTTTTATTTAAATAAAAGTACGATCAAATTAGCTGAAACTTTTGAAATCTGAAGTAAATTAAAAGCAGTTTAACATGCATTTCCTAAAATAAAGACTATAAAGAAAATACAATTTTGGTTCGCTTAGTCATTCAACTTAAAATATTTTATATTAAATTGAATGGTAATGAAAAGGTAAAATGTTATGTTCTCTAAATCAAAAAAACCTGGGTCCAAAAGTTTTGAGTGACTGTGATAATTATGATTATTAAGATTATATAAGAATGATTATTAAAACCATTATACTATTACAAGCCAATCATTTAAAACATCATAGAATATGTGTCCATTTTAAACAAAAATATATACATAGTTATTCAATAATAAAATTTGCAAATTTATTTTTACTAAAAGAGTTTTAAAGTTAAATATTCAAAACTAACTCTTCTGACAGTATTTTCAATTGTAGAATGTTTTTAAAATACTTTTAAAATTACCTTTTACTATTTTATTTTGCATTAAAACTAAAAATAAAAAATAAACTCCAAAAAAATGCATTAAGCTTGTATTACAGTAGATTCTAACTATTCCACCAAAAATTTAGATCTAACTTACTAATCAAGAAATTCCTATTTTACATATATAGAGACAATTTTTAATAAAAAAAACTTATACACCAAAATTCAAAAGAGAGAAAAATCTTTTTTTTTTAATAAAAGAGGATATTTATTTTAATAAAAACTCAAATGACAAAGATTTATTTTTTTGTAATTTTTTTCAATTAAATGACAAAGCAATAAAATGAAATACTCCTTTTAAACTTGTTCATTAAAGAGATGCAACACGTAAAATTTTAAATACATATGCCTATATAACTTAAAAGTGAAATATAAAGATAATATGAAGTTAATAGCAAACAAAAGTCATAGTAGTTTTGATTTCAATTACGATTACTCCAAATTATTTGAAATAATTAAAATCCACTCATATAAATGCAAGAAATTTTTAATTTTTACACAACATTGTAAACTGATAATTGAAATTGTTTTTCATCAAAATGTACTCAGACACAAAGATTCCAGTTAAACTACAGAAATATTAATTTTATCAGTTCGAAAACTTAACAATGCTTAGTTTAACAAGTCTGGGTAGTGTTGTAAAAGTTCGTTTAAAATTTGATATAATAAAGGTTAATAAGCCTATAAATTGACCATCTACAATTTGAAATAAAACTTAAGAATATTCATCATCATAATTTAATGATAAATCAATTTAGTGTAAACCTTAAAAATAAACATCTGTAAATATTCTCATTTGTTTTTTAAATGCTTACCATCTTAGAGCTTGCAACATTGTTCTTCTATGTGTATGCATATCCCTGTAAACTATTCTTCCCCCTGCTTTACATGACAATTGTGTGATATTATATATACGTGTATTCATTGATGTGATATTGAATCAAATAGTATGTACTAAGTACGTTATTGCTAATATATATTATAACATAGCGCTGGGAGTTTTAAAATGTCGAACATAAGTTGTTTCAAATAAAAAGTTTTAAATCTATTGGTTTGCCATATACTATGTATGAGGAGCTTTTGTGACACTAACACTACTCCTGGTGCTATGTGAATTTATAAATATGTATATTGTAAAACAGAGCTTTTATTGATGTCTTCCCATGTAAATGCTTAGAATAAAAGTATAAAACATAATATTCCCCTGTAATTTTCCTTAATTTAGATACAGAAAATGCAAAGTACTTCCGCAACACCCCCACAAAATGGACTATCCTGGATAACGTTTGATCTAATGATCGGATCTTCATATTCATGGACCCAATCTTAATGGTTCGAGGACGATACGATATTTTAAGTTACGAAATCAGACTCAAAAACTCACTTTCTCTGAATAAACATACCCTTTTTGCTGACAGATTTGGATTTTTCACCTCCTGAGCATGGAGGGTAGCCGCAATTTGGGGAATATGGTACCGATAGTTTGGTCAGGAGAGCGATCCAAACTTTGGACAGCTATTAGGACCATATTTCCCAGATTGTGGCCTCCCCCTATATTTTGGGGGTCAGAAATCCGAAATCGTTTAAAAACAAGGGTATGTTTATTCAAAAAAAGTATGTTTTTGCCTCTGATTTCATAATTTAACATTTTGTATGCACTAATTAATTAGCATATTTGAGGTCTCACATCTTCGAACCATTAAGAGTGAGTCTTAGAATGTGAAGATCAGATCATTAGATCAAAAGTTATTTAATGTGGTCCTTTTTTTTCTGGCGCATATTAAGACAAAGCAAGACTAAATGCTTATCTTATAAAATCTAAATCTGGAGCCAACTTCAAAATCTTTTGTTTTAATATGTCAGAACTGCTATGCAATTCCCATTATATAGTTGATTCATTTTTCGCAAGAATTCTAAGTAACATATGACGAAGATGGCATTTATGAAACAAAGGAAATGAACATCATATTTTCATCTGAGGAACCGCTTACTATGAAACATATTTTGACTCAGTGCAATAAATTTTACACCCACAGACAATGCTATTTTTGGTCATTTCGATCCACCATTGCTTTCGATAATGGGAAATAAACTTTATAATAACTTGAACTCACACATAAAACAGATTAGATTGCATTCATAATTTTAGCCTTAAATTTTTAACAGAATATTCTCTTAAGCCACGTTATAGGTGCGATATAGCGATTTCTGAATATTGCGCGAATCTAATTAACCCTTTGACGCAGATGGTACACCGTTGTCTCTTTTATATATTTTTTCTAACACTCTAATGACGAGCAAAAATATATTTTGGTATTTTTTAATTATAAAAAAAGTCTACTTATTACTGAAAAAAATTGTTAGATAATCGAAATTATATTTGTATTAATATATGAAATCCCCAAAAAGTAGTTAGAATTTTTTATTTATCCATATTTGAAAATTTATCAACAATTGATTTCGTTAAATTCAAAGAATTTCAATGATGAATGACTGTTTTTTATAGATATAAGTAACTTCAAATAAGTGCAAATTTGAAAACTTTATGTATGGAAGTGATCCTTGCTTTGAAAATTTTACCTGTAAAGCAGTAAAAAAAACTCTGGTATCGTATTTCATGACCTTTAATTATTAAATATGACCTAATTACTTTGGCCTAAATTAAAGCAAAATAATGCAAAAAGTAAGAAAAAACAAGCAAACTAATCTTATCTTCCAAACAATTTAATGATTTATCTAAAATGTGCCATGTGAAGTATTTTAATAATTAGTTTCGAATCTAGAATTTGGAAATTTATTCAATACGAAAACAAACTATAAATGCATATAAAGACAAAATACAAATAATTAAAAATAAAAAATAAAACTATTTTGCTTTCAGGTCTTTATATCATGAATGGCAAATCATCGTTTCTCTCTCCATATCCCATATAAATAGCACTATATTCTGCTGTTTCTGGCATATAGTAAAACTTATAACCGGGCCACCAGAGGTTTTGAAGGTAAACAACTTCTTTTAGGGCATCGGCTTGAAGCTTCCAGGAACCTAAATACATTTTTGAAAATAAGTTTAAAATATTGAATTTGAAGAACATGCTAAACAAGGTGAGACGAATATTGATTTTTTTTTTTAATTTGCCATATAAGTTGCTTTTTCTTAATTTCATATACTGCGAAAAAGTCTGGTAAAATTATCGTTCAATATAGTAAAATCATTTCTGGTAGAGAAAAAAAAGAAAAAAACATGATTCAGAAATTTCAAAACACTGTAAATTTTAACGTACTGTGGTAGTCTTGACTGTACTTTTTTTCAGTGTAAAAATATTTCAAAATTAGGCAATAACTTCATATGCATCTATAAACTATAAAGAGTTTTTTTTACTGATAAAAATATAAGTTTAAAATTCCTTATGGGTTTAGTATGAAAAATTACAGCGTGGGCATTTTTTTTACTGTAAAAAATTGTTTTGAAATTTGACTATATCCTCCGACGCTTTTACCTTACGTTTAGCAAAAAAAAAGCATTTTTACTTGAACACATTTTCTTTTTAAAACTAATCTTTAAACTTTTAAATATAACTTGACACTGTAACTGCGCATCCGAATTTTTTTTTCAATTGATAACGCAATAAAAAAATCTACAAAAATTGTAATTTGAAAGAAAAATTATCTTCCAAACTATGGTTCGTTCTAATATTAAGTAGAATTTTAGTCTAACTTTAACCTGGCTATTCAATAATAAGCTAATTGCAAAGAAAAAGTACGATAGAATTAAATCAAAGAAATGTGTCACCGTTTGGGAAGTCTAAATTGATAGGTTCCAAAAACTGCCGAGCTCTGTCTCCTCCTGGAGGACAAATTAAGATGGTTGGTGCGATGCTTACATCAGCTTCCGGCAGACGATAGTGCAAATAAGAATTCAAGTCTAAAGCTTCCATTTTGGATAAACCTAGAATAGTGAGAATGTGAGTTTTGTTACATACTGTTCAAAACTTTAAAATGCATTTAATTATTTATTTATTTATCCATTTATTAAATTTGCAAGGAATGTATAACTAATTTAGTGTTGAATCTAATATTCATAAATTTCAATATATGTTCCCTAAGTAAGTTTCTCATTGAAATTCTAACAACACTAAACTTTCGAAGAGTTTCTAAGAAAAATTGAGCCTAATTCATGAAACGAATTGATTTTTTATTATTTCAATCCTGTCTTTGCTTTGATTGATTTCAATAATAATTGACTAGTTAAGTAATTTTATTTCTGTAACACAAGATCTTCTTATTTGAAATTTTCAAATTAAAATTCTCTCTGTCAGCCTCTGGCTATTATTATCTCAATCTCAGTTCTTTCATATTTGTCCCGTAGTGGACTGGTCGTTAAGACACAGTTCCCAGAAGATCACCGAAGTCAAGCATCACTGGCTGCGGTCAGTGTGCGGGTGGGTGACCACTTGGATCAGACCGAGGGTGTGCGGTATTGGTCCTCGTTAAACTGTGCTACCGTAAAGTGTTCGACTTTGCGCAGGTCGTCGGGCTACCGAAGCGGAGGTGCCATCCCCTCCGCAGAGGATCAAAATTGTGATGGCATGTCTTCGGATCATCCTCCGGGATGTTTCCCAGACCGTCGCCAATAGCCCATTGTGCAGCTCTAGTGCGACGTAAATTAACA
>NC_092206.1:14869721-14885179 GCF_043381705.1 Parasteatoda tepidariorum
TTAGACAATATCTTAGCCCAACGACCTGCACGTGAAGTCGAGCACTTTACGGTAGAACAGTTTAACGAAGACCAATACCGCACACTCACGGTCCCTACGCAGATTGATCCAAGTGGTCACCCACCAGCACACTGACCGTAGCCAGTGATGCTTGACTTCGGTGCTCTGCTGGGAGCCGTGTCTTAACGATTAGCTGCGGGACAATTTCGTGACCAAAATGGAGGGATGATAACAATTCTATCGATGTTGCACACCGATCGCCTTTACTTACTGGACAAGCAGATCATCGTCGATCTGTAACTAGATGCCACTGTGCGAAGATTAAATTCACGGTAATTTCGCGTTCATTATCGGAAACGTTAGACATTGATTACAATACAAAAAAGAAATATCGAAGTCGATATTTCTAATTTTTATAATCGTTGATAATATTTAAAACAGTATTATCATGCAAATTTCTTTAAGCACTAGATTTTTTTAAATTAAAATGGAGATTATTAAAGACAATTTTAAAAGAAAAAATGCTTTATCTTGTTACAAAAATAGCGTCCACTGTCAAAACGATATAAATTAGTAAAAATAGAAAATATGGCGATTTATTGTTAAATATTAATTTATGACGAAATATTAAATATTAATATTGAAATTCTGATATGGTCCAGAAATGATTCGCTTATAGTAAACTTTCACAAGATTAACTGCAAGATGCCTCATTAACCACTTAATCAGATTTTGCAGTATAATTGATGAAACTTGGCGATTTTCACAAACTTCGACATCACAACATTAGCAATACCTCGTCAGACGATGAAGTGGTGATCTTATATTTTCCTTTCATTTATTTCACACAAATAAAGTGATACATATTGAAAAAGCATAGCAATGAAAACAAAAACTAATTTACGAAATTGTCATAAAATTATAAAATTCCTTTACATTTCTGAAAATAAATTTGTACAAACATATTGATACTTTAAAAGCTTGATGATAACTTTAGCACTGAGATTTCTGCCCGGTACTCATTTAATGGATAATTACTGATTTTATTTATAATAAATTATTTTCTCTGCACAATATTATTTTAAGGCTTAAACTAAAATGAGTGTCTGAATTGTTTCAATGTTGTATATCACAGACGTCAGAAGTGAAGTTATACTCTAATAAAAGACAATGTCCAGTAACTCTGAAATAATTTTTCGTGCAAAATGAAAAAACATGATTTAGAATAAAGTTTTCCTGATTTTTTGAACCGTGTAGGCTAGTGATTAGAGTATCGAACAGGAAGGGTCTGGATTCGATCCTCAAAGCCGCTAAGACCCACCGAGTATAATCTGTAATCACCAAGTACTATCTGTATTCTTAATATCTGCGGAATCAAAAATCCTGCGGTCGGTTGCTGAGCAAAACCATGGGTGAAGGGGTTGGGCGAATATTTCTTTCCCTTTCTAATTAATGTCTAAATTGTGGAATAAGTGATGCTGCCATCTATCGGGTGGGTTCAGAGCTAAATCACACTGTCACCTTAGCGGTGTCCTTTTTTCAAACGCAAGGTTCTCCTACCAATGATGGCTGGCAAGATTTGCTTGTAGAAATGTCATTTAAAGGAAAATAATAGAATAGTTTTAAAAAAAATAAGGCTATTTTTTTTTACGCAATGAGCCTGTGTGCAAATTTCACAAACACTAAAGAGTAGTGTAAAAATATACATATGAATATTTTCTCCTTTTATTCTTTTAAAATTTCGAATCTAGTTTATAGCACAAAATAAGTACCGTAAGTAAGCTTAGAAAATATGTTATTATTAGATTTGAAATAAATAATAAATTAAACCTGTAAAATGAAATCTTGTTTCTAATGAAGTCTTCTCCTCTACCTTGAGCGAGGTAGTAGTCATTTTTTGTGCCAAAAATTTTGCCAAAAAATCCAACTGAAGTGAACTTATTTTCCGTTTTCAAAACTGGCAACGATAACTGCAAAATCTGCTGTTCTTCGTTGCTTAAAAACAATCCTCCTGAGTGAAAAAGATCCATTTTCAAATTCAACTTATCTTTAAGCATGCTTTCCTAATAAGAATAATAAATATTTTCGTTAACAAAAAAAAATATTGAGCGAGCTATGCTATTTTTTCAATACATATATCTTAGAGTATACATATATCTTGCTCCAAATATATCTTAGGTCATCAAGTATCAAATTTGTATCAACAAAATAGTTATAAAACAAATTTAAAATTTTCATAGGGGGTATGCACAAAAAATTAATAAATAAATTATAGCGTGTAACTTTTTAAAAAAAATAGTGTTTATATAGTCTCTGCTGATTTTTCAGGAATTATGTTCATTTTGCATAAAGTTTATCTTAAAATAAGTAGCAAGTATTTCGTATAAAATTTTATAATGGAAGCAGATGAAAAATTGATGTTTATTTTAAGATTTATTATTGTTATTGAAGATTGTTGTTGTTGTTGCTAATTTACGTTGCACTAGAGCTGCACAATGGGCTATTGGCGACGGTCTGGGAAACATCCCGGAGGTGTTATCGAAGAACCAAGATTGAAAGGTCAAGATTTTCTTTTAATGTAGATACATTTCTATGACTATGATTCCTATCACGATAAATTATTCAAATAGAAAAGAAGAAAAAAAAACTACTTTTGCTTAAAAAAATGTGAATGTTTCATTTGAAGTTAATCTCAATTTATTAATTTTCTCAATTTTCTTAACCTAACTTAATTATAAGTATTGTTCCGTTAAAGATAGCCATAAAAAAAATCTCCAAAATCAAGATGAGTGAATTCGAGACCACAAGGGCAGCATTTCGCCTCAACGATCAGTGTAGGAATACGGGCGGCATTTGCACTTAATCTTACAAATATCAGTGTTCAGTATTCCGTATAAGCGTATACCGACAAAGGCACTTAACCTTAAAGGAACATCAATGAAGGAAATATCGGGCAGAGAAATTTCCCGATAAAAAAAAAACTAAATAAAAATTTAAAAAAAAAAAAAAANAAAAAAAAAAAATTTGTGTAGGATATGCCGGGGAAAAGTAGACTGCACAAAGACACTTAACCTAGAAAAAAAAAAAAACATTAGTGTAGAGTATACTGGATAGAGTATAAACATTAGTGTAGAGCACTTAACCTTAAAAAAACGTCAGTTTAGAGTAAACCGAGCAATAGTACTCACATTACTTGATTAATCAGATTATTACAAAAATAATAAACAGCGATTATCATCAATTTGATTAATATGTCAGAGGTTTGATTTGGTGAAGAAAAAATTTCCATCGCCTAAGACCAAGGAAAAGACATTTTACTTTTTAATGTAATTTACAATTGCTTTTATGGAAAAATAAAAGTTCCTAAGACTTTAAACAATAATTTTTCTCTCTTACATAGGGCATTGTAATATTGTTTATGTATGGTAGATCTAAGAATAATGACACTCTATCATACCTACTGATTTTATCTTTAAATTAAGTTGAACTATTTACTCCCAGTCGAAGCTCTCATCCATAGAACAAATGTAAAAGCAAATAAGTAGATGATGATTACAGCGAAAGGAAACTGAAAAACATTTTCTTACTTAAATGATCCCTAATATTTTAGTTCATCTAAAACTAACGCGTAATTTATTAATCAGTACATTAATATCCCACTCTTTTAATTGCTTGGGAAGACATCAAATTTTTTATCAAAAGAAAAACTTCAGAATTTTTTTAAAATTTTATTTAAAAAAGCAAGCGTTATGCAACAATTTTTAATCTGAAAATAAATAACGAACACAATGCTTTAATTTCAGGAATATTAAACTACTGATACTTCATAGAAATAAAAATATCAGTATCACGATATCAGTATTTTGTGAGAAGTACAATAACAGAGGATCAAAATTGTGATGGCATGTCTTCGGATCATCCTCGGAGATGTTTCGCAGACCGTCGCCAATAGCCCATTGTGCAGTTCTAGGGCGACGTAAATGAACTACAACAAATCATTTTGTAATATATTATTTTGTGAAAATTCGAAAATAAGCATAAAAAAATAATACTTTGTTTTCATTTTTTTAAGCTAAATGAATTGTTTCATTTAAAACACATATTTTCGTTTTCTTAGACTTGTGCTTTCGTGAAACTATCCGACCAGCACGAGTGTGTACAGATACAGACAGTACTGTATCTGTACAGTATGTACAGATACAGTGCTGTATCTGTACAGTACTGTATGTGTACAGTACTATATATGTACAGTACTATATATGTACACTACTGTATCTGTACAGCATGTACAGATACAGTATGTACAGCTGCAGTAAATAGATGTGCAAATACATTTTTGCGTTCATGAAAATAAGCCTTAATTCAATATCATCTCAACTCAGCTAAAGTGCTTTTGCCCTTCAAAGCAGCAGAAATAGATAGTTGGAATCTATCAATGATAATTTTCGTTGTTTTTGTTTTTCGAATTTAATGTGACCGGTCAGTGTTTGTTTTGTGTATCTTAAATACTTCTATTATAAATTTCCTTAGAATGATGATTAAAAAAATTATCAATGTTATGGATGCCTTAAAAAGTATTTTTATTCTTTGCACTCGAGATAGTGGCTTTTTCGTGTCTAATATTCAAATCAAATTTCGTGAAAATTACAATATGAAATCTCATCCTTTATATTGTACACACGTCAATGAGGTCTGGAATAATAAACTGAAGAATTGTTCTAACTTATCTAATGACACAAAATTCAGACTTTATGAAACTATTCTTAAAGATATTATTAACTCGTGCTTGCCTAATTTAACATCCCAAATAGATATTCAAAGATTTCATTGGAACAAATTGTGCTCCATGTGCTGACGAACTTTATTGCGATGGTATGAAAAATTACCAGAATCGTCAGGCATACATGGCTGACCCACTTGGTGTTGAAAGTTTATTAATTGAAACCAATAATTATGCAATTTTCTTGAGAAAGAGATTGTGCAGAAATGATTGATATGATTTGTGCAGAGAAATGAATGATTGTCTCTGATGATTGATAGACATGGCAGTCATCCTGAGCCCGATGTATATAGTGCTGCTTTTTTACAAAATTGTTTTTTATAAATATATTTATTTTGATATTATTAAAAATCAAAGAAATGTATTACCTTAATTTAAAAATAAATACCTTTAAAATTATTAGAATTTTGGTTACTACTTTGCATAATGGAATGTGTGCACCAGTGATGCTTAATCTACTATAGGAGGGACCTGATATATCATTATAGGTACTGCTGTATGCCTATAATGGTATATTAGGTGTACCCCATTTGTGCACTCCTGAAATTCTGCAAGATTAGTAGAAGTAATTGCGACCATTTTTTTAAAGAAAAATTGAGTTAAATATTTTAAGGGTACAAGTGTATGATTTCATTATTTAAAATTGTAGAAAAATTATAAACCCTCTTAAGTTATTTAGTTAAAGACTCTTAATTTAGTGATTATAATTAACCCCCCAAAAAAGTAAAAGTTTGATTTAATTTCGACTCTCAGCTGATACAGATGGCCCATCCTGAAACTGATCTTGATTTATGATCAGATCCTCTAGAAACCTTATTCAATTCTTATACATGCTGGTTTGATGGCATAGTTAGACTCATTTGACCCTATACCAAATTTTAATGAAGTTATGCTTTTTTGGTATTTCCAGTACATTAACATCTATTTTTTTTCCAATATACTTTATATTCATGACTATTATGTTTTGAGTTTCAGCCGGAGAATTGATATTTTTAATATTTCATTGTTATGAATTATTAAATAATATTCAACATGTTTTATATTATTGATTTTTTGTTTGAGCCTGAATATTTTTAACACAAACTTTGTTTGTTAATCTGTTCAAAGCTTTTCATCTTAAGGAATTCATGTGAAATATTTTTTTCTTTATCTCATATTAAATACAGTACAGAACCCGTTATCCGGAAAGCAGAAAACCAAAAAACCGGAACAAAATTCGATAAATTTTCTCGCCGTTTTTAAAAAAAAAACTTTTTTTTCTCATGAGATTTTCGGAATTTTCTTTCTTGTTTTAAATATGTTTATCTTACCATCATTTTGGAAATAATCATTAGTGTATTACCTCATAGTTTTTTTTTATTTTTAAGATTATTTCCAATTTTTTTTTTTTTTTTTAGTTGGGTTTAACTATAAGAAAACGGCTTTTTGTCGCTATTCAGAAAACCGGAAAAATCCGTTATCCGGAATAGCGATGGTCCCGACCGTTCCGGATAATCTGTTCCCTACTGTACTTCTACTTTTAGCATGCCATCTTCATGATTATTGATTCCAAAGCTTTTTAGTCTCAGACCCATATTTAGAATATTTACCTTTATAAATCATTAAATATAATTCAAGACATTATTTTGTTACAAAAATGTTTTTTTTTTTCATTGATTTCCAGTTTGAGTCCCATTATTTTCTACTTTATATTCATCTATATTTAGGAATATTTATCTATAAGTTAAAAAAATCAACACACTGAAAGTTGAAAATAATGATGATTTCAGGTTTGAGTTCCTGTATTTGTCTCATACTATCTTTGTGTTTATCTTGTTCCCAAGTTTTTTCAATCTTAAAATTCATTTTTGGAACCTTTACCTTTATAAATCATTAAATTTTAAAAAGTTTTTTTTAGTAGGAAATTTTATGACTATTTTTTTCCTTATGAATTGTTAATTTTGAATCAAAATTTCCAGTTTCATTTAGTTTGTTTTCAAATTTATGTTTTAAAAATATCAGTAGTATAAAATAAATTTTTAAAATTTTAAGTTCTTAAATTTTTAAAAAGTTATAGAAGCTTTAGAGCTTTTTAGAAATAGATCATAAACGAAGGGAAAAAATCATATTATCTTCTTAAGGTGATAAAAGATTTTCTTCACATAAAAACTTAGCAACTTAATATTTTTATAAGCTGAAAAAGTATTTACTGTAATATTTTAAAAAGTACTTGATTTTAGCACTTATGTATTATTCCATCAACCATTTTTGCCTACACTGAGCCTAAGTCATTTTAGTATCTTCTGAATTTATTTTTGCATAGTTATTGATCATCACGAAATAGACAAAATGCAAATAAAACTTATTGTATGCAAGAAATAAAAAAAAATTTTAAATTTGAACCAAATTAAAATTTATTTTCAGATTTGGGAAAAATGGTTGATATACTAAGGTACCTCGAACTTTTGATGAAAAATAACTTTTAATATTATGCCATGTAATTGAATCAAAATAGACAAAAAACTGTCAATGCACTTTGCTGTCCTTTTTTTCCCCCACTAGAAAGCAGTTTTATCTGTCTGAAGTAAAAATGAATCGGATCAGGTGTTACTTTTGGCTTATAATGTAGATTTGTGTACAAAAATTTATCTATTTACAGTTGTGTTACTTTTTTCTTCTATAATGTATATACTTCTAACTTTTAGGTCATAACAAGTGGAGCAAATGAGGACATCAAATACTGTGAAACATCTAGAACATGTGAAGAAGTGTTTGAAACAGTTTTGAAAGAAATCAGAGATGAAATGAATATCCCATTAGAATGGGATGTGCCTATCCCAACCAATACTTCTTGGCATTGATTACAATCTTACTTGGAGGAGATCATTCCTAAAATTTATTGTTAGGTAAAAGCAAAAATTTTTTAATTTAATGTCAATTTTTACCAGGAATGGCTTGTTTAAACCTAATGTTTTTTTACACATATCTATTTTCTCTTTTTCATTCTGAATCTTTTATTATGTTATAATATTATTATTTTCTTTTAAGCTTGATAACCTATTGCTGTTTTCTTTAGTCATTGTAAAATATTTTTATTACAAATGAAAAAATTAAAGGCTTTTGAAATTTTTATCTGGTACAATGATTCAGTACAAAAAAATATATTGGATCTACAAAAAATTACGTTGGCAGAGTAAAGCCTACTATGCCATATAAACTTCTTTTTTTTTTTTTTAAATCTCTCACCCCTTCCCAAACATGAGTGTTAACCCAGAATATTGTTATAGTGTTAACCCAGAATATTGTTATAATTCTGTTATTGTTATAATTATTTGAAATCTATAACTTCTGTAAGTTGTTTCCAAATGAATGTACTAAAACTCAACTTTGTTTCTCAATCAAAATGGAAAAAATTTTTGATTTCCATATGCAAATTTTTTGAAAATCTTTATTGAGTGGGTATCTTAAATTTTTTTTTCGTAATGTTTAGGACTAGGTTTTATTACACAAATGTGTTATTTGGTATCTTAAATTAGACTGACAGTTTTCAAAAATTTATTGGAGTGAAACATTTAAAAATAAAATAGGGAAGCAATTCTTGCAGCAAATATGTCTGATAAGACATAAATTTTTCTCCCAGAAATCTTGATTTCTTGATGTTAGTTTTTCTGCTAAAGTAAGTGGCTGTTTGTCCCCTCTACTGTTTCGTTTTAATATATAATTATTTTGTTCTCAAATGATGACTTTTGATAGTAGCTGATTCTGTACATTTTAAAAATATTGTAATGTGATTTTCATTTTTTTTTAAAACCAATTTATACATTTAGGATGTGATATCTATCCTTTGTGAGATGGTTTTATTTTGGTGTGTTTGCTTAAATCACTCTGAATGATGAGAAGGACTTTTCATAATGTATATATATTTATTTTAGTGCCCTCGATTATTAATGCTTAACATTAAATACCAAAATTATACATATGCTGAATAACATAAAAATTCCGGAGCACCACTGCTACCTTCTGCATCCATACTCTCTCCACATCCAGTCTAAATTAAAAAAAATCTTCTCACCAAAAAAAGTCCTTCGCTTCACCTGACTCCACTCCCACTTTAGGGGAACGACACTTCCCGTGTCCCTCACCTTTTGACCCTCAGGTCAGGGGTCAATCAAATGTGTGGGAGAGGAATCAGAATCCTGATATAGGAGACTTATAGGGCAATATGTTGAAAAACTTATAAATTTAAAACAGAATCTCTAGGAGAAAAAATTTATGCCCTGACGCATAAATTTGCTGCAAACATTCTTTTTTAAATCTGAAGCGTTTTCCTGATATTTCTTTTTAAAAACTGTCAGTCTAATTTAAGACACTCTGTCCATAAAATTTTGTCACAGCTAAAATAATTTTATATCCTTATTCTTTGAAATAATTTAGTTAAAGCTTTTTTAGATTTACCCTTTTAATTTATGATCATTAAAACTTTGCATGTGACTTTACATTTGTGAACGTGCATAATTATTAAAGACTTTATTCATAATATTTTTAACATGTAAGTAATTTCAACGCAATGAAAGTTTGTTTTGCAAGATAAGATAGCAGTAATTAGCATTCTTATAATTTTAACTTATATTTATCATAGGAATTACTACAGTTTTTGATTTATTATTGTGATTACTATTTTTTTTAAATAAAATTTCAGTAACCTTTTAAGTGTTTTTTTATTTATTTATTTAATTTAGAGTGAATATCTTGTTCCTTGTGACAGACGTCGAGCTTTTATCTCAGGATTTACTGATACAACTAAGTTTAGTTAAATAAAGACTCAACAGTGCATGTTTCTTTGCATATTTCATTAATGGTTTTAATAAGTTCAAACTGAGTTTATCATCTATATCTGTACATGAAACCTGCATATATTTCATTTTTATGATTAGTTAATATTAAATATTAACTAAAGAAGGACACTTGCCATTATTATAAAAAATGATACTTTAACGAAGGAAGCAAATTATTTTATGAATTTTTATTTAAAATTTGGCATTCAAATTCATAAATTCTTGTTTTAGAAAAATTTTATTTTCCAGACCATTTTCAAAGAAATAAAGATAGGAAAAATACAGAGAATTCTCCCAGTTTAGTTTTATTTGTACTTCTAACTAAAAAATAACAGAATATGTCAATTTAATTTGAAGTATGAAATCCCTCCATTTTGTTTTATTATCCCTGGAATTGCCCACTTTTATTAAGAATTTTATGGGAAGTTATTTGGACTTTTTTATTAAATGATCATACATAGTTATTATTAATATTTTTCAGCATTTTGTTGCAGCAAGAAAAATCTATCTTAACTTATTAAAATAAAATAAAAAATTTAACTACAATTATTACTGTTTAAGATTTTAAGTCATTAACGTATGTATATTTAACACAAGCGCCACCTTTAATTTTCTTTAGATTTATTTGTTTTAAAATTTCACTTTAGGTTGCNTTTTTTTTTTTTTTTTTTTTTTTTTTTTTTTTTTTTGTTTAAGTTTGGATTATATATTTTTTTGAGAATTCGTTTTGATGCTAAATCATTGGTTATTAAAAGATTAAAGTTTTATATTTGTTATCATTCATCTGTAGAACTTGTAGTTCATTTGATTGATTTTATTTAAAAGGCATCCTCATTATTTATTTCAACTTATTTACTGTGATTGTTGACCAATGATTTTTCTTGTTGTTGACCAATGATTTTTCTTATCCTGCTTGGGGTTGTAGGAAACAGGATTTATATTATACTACAATTTTTTAAAATAAATACAAATACTAGTTATTCATTCTGAACATATATATTTTTTTAATAATATCCTCTGTATTTTCACTTTTTTTTTATTTCTCTGACTAACTTTTGATAGAAAAATTTACCTCAAAACATAAAACCAAAAATCCTATATTTCAAATTTAGTTTCTTACAGAACAGATGCTAAATACATTTTAGATAATTCAATCCATTCGTAAAAATACATAGTTAAATTTGTGCATCAAAAGAAAAATATTCTCTGAACAGAATGCAACTTAATATTCTTGAGGTGATCAAAATTTTGTCATATAAAGGCAACTTAAAATTTTTATATGATGAAATTGTATTTTCTGTAATAGTTTAAAGCACTTTTGAAACTTTAATGAAAAATGTTTAAAAGCTATGTAATTAAATCCAAACAGACAAAGATATCACTTTTATGGCTAACAGCAATTTTATCTAGCTGAAGTAAGAAATAATATAGCGAGGTATCACTATTGGCATATTATTTAGATTTATGTAAAAAAATTTACCTATTTAAAGTTATAATCGTATTTTTTATTTTAATAGTGTAAATATTTGTGGCTTTTAGGTCATGACTAGTGAAACAAATCAAGAACCATCTAGAATATGTGAAGAAGTATTTGATTCAGTTTTGAAAGAAATCAGAGATCTCATTAGAATCCCTCTCCCCACCGATGTTTCTTGGAATTGATTACAATCCAGATACTTGGATAAGAATATTGCCAGAATTTATTGTAAGGTAATAACAGAAATTTTTTCGTTTTAATTTAATGCCAAATTTCACCTGGAATATCTGGCTTAGATCTATTTTTTTTCCTTTCTTTTTTACATATGTATATTTTTTTTCTACTTCATTCAAAATCTTTTATTTTTCATGTTATCGTAGTATTACTTTTATTTATTTATTTTTCAACTTCATAAGTAATTTTCAACTTCATAATCAAAATTTTTTTTTTCACAAAAAAAATTAAAAGAATCTTAGGAAATTTGGATTTAATGACGAAAATTTATATGATAAAGAGAAAAATTATTGTGATCTTTTGTGTTACTCAGAACATGGGGTACGATAGTATGTTAGACCATCAAAATAATTCAGAGAATCTTTATTATAAGTATTATTCTAGCATATGCAATTATTTAATTTTTTATTAATTTTATAGAATTATGCAATTATATATTCTTAAAAATGATTATTTAAATTTTTTTATATATTTTTAGAATTAGAAAAGTCATCTTATTCTTTGTTAAAAATTTGATCTATACTAGTCTGAAATGAAGAATAACAAAATTTCAAGAAATAATAGATAACAAATATTTCATGAAAACTACTTAAATTACTTTTATTTTTCTCACTTCTACAAGTATGCATTTTATTAATTTTATTTATGAAAATGCACTCTACCCTTAATTAAATTAAAACAAAATTTAGAATATAGTGTTTAAGATACCTACGCAAAAAACAAATCAGGTAAATTCCAAGCAGAATATCTTGTATCGACACTCCTAAAAATTGCACAAAAAGTTAGCTGCATGTAAATTTTTTAAAAAAAAACTATAAAATTTTATCAAATATTGTTCTTTTAAAAGAAATTTGAATATGATCAAAACTTTTATGAGCATAAGATTTTAAAAATTGTGTCTATGTGTTTATAAAGACCTTATGTTCTAGAATGATTTAAATTTGTGTGATGCAGTGCCAATAAAGATAAAAAAATATTTTTATATCCAACAAATATTGTTAAATTGAATAAATAAAATATATCAAAAATATTGTCCATGAGATGATTTAATTCTAGTTTTTTTTCTGTCTCGGTCAGAAAATATCAGGTGTTTAATTTCACAGCTATTTTTTTTTATATATCTTTTGATAACTTTAATTTGATATAAATAATTTTAACTGTTATGTTTCATTATGCAAAATCATTTAGTTTTGATACCAAATATTTGTTTTTTACGAAATTCAATAAATATTGTGTACAGTAAGAATGATTTTCTTTTTTTATTAGATTGCCTCGTCTTATCTTTATTATTTCAAGTTTTTTCTATATTTTAAAGAAATGATTCAATTTTAAAATTAATTTAAATAATACTGTACCTCACTTTATAGATTCATTCTACTAAAACTCGCCTTTTACTAATGAGATCCCCTATAAAAATGTTTTCGGCAAATCGGCTTTGTATACTGAACTAAACAAAAGTTTTTCAAACAATTTATGACAATTCTTTTTATTTATTAAATAATCTATACTATAAAACCAAATATAAACATTCATAAATTTGTAGAAAGTGATAAGAATAAATTTATTCGTAAATCAAGCTGGACAAGTTCAATTTCAGATAGATAGATTAAAAATTTGGTTGATTAAAGCTACCTATGATAAAGGTTTATTATTTTGTTTTCTAAAGGAGAATGTAATTCCGGTTGGGTGGGCAGAGGACTTTCTTCCTTTGGAGAAGTATAAAAAATAACCATGAAACTTTCTTTTAGTTATCTGCTTTCTTTAGAGTTAGTTCTGCCACTGTATTTCCTATTTTTTGAAGGGAAAAATTGAAAAACTGTAAAGTATTTTTCTTCCTTTAATCATTGTATTGACTAAGATTAAATTATTGTTTAAAAAAAATGAGGGGGGGGCAAAACCATCAAAAGATAAATAAAACAGTACTAATATTTTTTTCTTAACCACACTTTTTACAGAAATGACATTATTTCTAAATAAGTATTTTAAAAGTTTGCAGAATTGACAATTATATTCCACTATATTGATGTATTTTACTATAACACTATATCCGAATATATTTATTGCCTGTGGTGAAATTTGGTTTTTGACCAAAACTGCTCTTAGAAAAAGACTCTCTTAAAATTTTGCTTTGTTGTCCAATACCTTTGTTTAAATTGGTATTCTTTTGGTGAGTCAAAATTAAAAGAAAAATCTATATTGACTTATCAAAATAAATAAATAAATTCTAAATTACAATTATTACCTATGACTTTTCTTATCATCTTACTTATGGTTGTATTATCGATAGGTTAATATTATCCTACAACTTTTTTTAAAAAATTCAAGGTTTAGGCAGACATTTTGAATACATTTTTTTAAAATTTATTCTCTGTACTTATTCTTCTTTATTATTATTATTATTTCTCTCACTAAAGTTTGAAAAGAAACATTTATCTCAAAATATTTTACACAAATTCCTAAATCTAGAAGTTGGTTTCTCACAAAGCAAATGCTTAAATATATTTTAGGTAATTTAATCTATTTGTAAAATACTAAGTTAAATTGGTGCATCTTATTTTATAAAATTAATCATTTTTTAGTCAAAAAACATTATTATTTAGTTTCGAGTGAAAACCCTTATTGCTATGCAATTGCATTTGTATGATACTCATTCTGTCTTCACCAAATTAAATGAATTTTTTTTCTTTTTTTATGATCTAAAAAGCTAATTTTTATTTACAAACATATTTTGTGGTTATTATACATAAAAGTGTGGAAAAATTTTTGTATGTGTCATATTATTCTGACGCCATCATTAAGGATTTTTATCAATCACCTGACTAGTGTACAGGCCTGATACAAGAATTTGACTTTTAACATGAACATTTAATAAATAATATTATGTTATTATCATTAATGTTGAAGAGAACTGCAAAAGAATAATAGGTAATTAAATAAAAATAATAATCATAATTTAATATTGTCATACTCCTAAAATATTTTTAAAAAATGTATAAACGATTTTTCTCTTTTTCTTCATTATTGTAATATAAGAACCAAAACATTGTTTCAAAAATTGATCCAGTCTATAAATTTCTATATCTTTTATTTGTTTATTTTTAAATATCGAGATATATTTTTTTGTGGCCCTTTTTTATATCCAACGATAATTTTTTGAAAATATCAATCATATTTATTTAAACTCTTGGTTTCTATGAAATTCGATTGAATTCTATATTTTGATAGTGTTAAAATAATTTTTTCTACAAATATGTTTACTTGTTTTATTATTTCCAGTATAACTGCTAAGAAAAAAAATTAAATAATAAATTCAAAAACTTGATGTTTCAAAATTAATGTTAACTTCAAATCTTTGGTCCCATATGTTCTTATACTATTTAATGAGATTATAGAAGTTAAAATCAAAATTTAAATTTTGTGTCATTAATTGCTGAAATTATTAAAATCAGTAAGACTAGTCATCGATTTTTTTTTTCTTGTGCATGAGAATCCATATAATTTTTGTGATATTTTGTGACAGTTTCTTATTTAAAAAATTCTGCTACCTAATTTACAACATTAATATAAGCTTAAATAATTGCACTTGCAATAAAAAAATGGAGTTTTAAAAAATTTATTCAGACCAAATGTGTAATGAAATACTTTTTTTCTTTTTCTTTGTCTAAAATTGTTTTTTAAACTACTAATTTTATTTCGATTAATAATTGTTATTAAAAATTTAATTTTACAAAATATTACTTTGGCTAATGAAGGTTTCCTTTAAATTTTACCTAAGCTCTACTTTTTCTTAATTTCATAACAGCAGCGCATGAAAATCGAATTTTGATAAGTTTTTCCTTGCAGAATAGAATAAATTTTTTTTATCTAGATTAAATGAGTAATTGTACTTTAGTTAAAGAAAAAGATTACAAGATTTATTTTTCGATTATTTAAATTTTTTGAAGTGATACTTCTTATGCGACTTCCAACAAGGTTGCGTTTAACGCTACATTTTTATTGGCCGGGAAATCACGTGGTAGGATCCAGTTTTCCCTCATTCATTTCCATATTGTTTTGGTTCTCACTAGCATAAAAATAATAAAAGTCATAAAAGTATTGTTTTTCTATAAATATTTTTTTAGTTTGATTTGATACGCATATAGAAAGATAAGTA
>NC_092206.1:14886110-14914280 GCF_043381705.1 Parasteatoda tepidariorum
AATGATTTTTGTTATAGGTATTCTTTTTGATATTCTTGTACATTAAGCTATTCTTTGTCAGATAACTTACAGTACTTGTTTGATATAAAGTAATTTTATAAGCCTAATGGCATTTTAGCATTTTGCTAAAACTTTTTTTCAGATTTTAGCTTTTTTGCTAATGAATTTTTAGACTCAGCTTAAACCCTGATACTCATTGATGTGAAGCTAGTTTGTCTAAGACTGAGAATCAAACCCCAGTCCTTCATGATAATAGCTCAATTTAAATTTTTTTTTTTAATTTGTGTTATAAAATAAGTAAAAGCTCTTAACTACTTTGAAATCAAAATTTCAAAGTAGTTAAGAGTTCTACTTAATAATACTATATTTATTTATATTAAAAAATGATCATTAACTAAATATATTATTAACATTATAAATATTTTATTATATGAATGAAATTATTTGATGTTAGGTTATATTGGTAAAAAAAAACATTATAGCTGTTTTAGCAAATGCTCCATTGTATACAAACTATCTTCTGTTCAAAATAAGTGAATTTGTAAACTGCTTATAATCTAAACATAGTATGTATCCAAATTTTGTTCTTGTTTTGTTTGTTAGTATTGTTCTTGTTTATTTATGAGAAGACATCGTAAGATATAAAGATTTTTTGAATTCACTTAGTTACTACAATAATTACATTGAGTTGCTAAATTTTAAGTTAGAGTTCCGTATTTAGCCCACCCATATATCTTCAGCCAACACACAGTTCCTTCTATGTTGTCAAATAAATTTTAAAAAACTGAAAATGATGTAATTTAATGTTATTTAATAATTTCAAAATGAAAAAAAGACAACTTAACTTCAATTATATTTCATCAGTGTCTTTATTGAAAGTCACATGTGATTAGATTACACCATACACCAATGTAAAAATCTGAGAATGACCAAACGTATCCCTAAACAAAGTGTTGCTCTAAGCAATTTTTTTTAAGGAACTTAATCGAAGTGTCTTTACCTTTCTCTGGTAAGAATAGTTGTTCAGGAAAAAAAAATTATTAAATTGAATATTTTTTAACAAATGTAATTAGCTGTTTTAATGTTCAATTGAGAACAAGATAAACCACACAATATATATTATTTTCAGATTTTGTTTCTTTTTTATTTGAGAGAAAAAATGTTAATGAGAAAATTTCAAATTCTTTTTAATTTCTTATGGTCGCAGTTATCAATTTTCGTTTTTTACATCTCTACTGTATGATAAATTGTCATTGTCCGGTATGGTTATTGAAGTTGATTCTATTTTGTGATATACTGAAAGTAAATTCATTTTGCTTTAATTTCTTTTTGTTTGAACAGTAGAGACAGAATACATGAGAATTCGGGCACCTAACACTAAAGTAAAAATTTGCAATAAATAGGTTTTGAATCACTCACAGCAACCTAACTTAATTTTGTTAGCTCATTAGCTGTTTCACCTCAATTTTGTTATAAATATTTGTAAATTCCGCTTAATTAACATAATTTTTCCTTTTAAGCTTTGAAATCATAGCATATTGTATTTTGTGATGTAATAATGTAGCTTTTCAAGAGTTCAACACTGAAACGTAATGATTGGAAAAATTTAATAGGTAAAGTATACAAATGAAATTATCTAACTTAATTCAAAATTGAAGAGAGTAGTAAAGTTAGGCTGTTACGTATAACTAGACCTCTACAAAATAATAATAATAATTTATTATACAAAAATTCTGTGCATAGGTAAGATATCGTTTAATATCTTAACCTTTAATTTTCTATGAAAATTGTATAATGTATGCAAATTAAATTAATAAATATTTACAAATGAGTTAAATATGTATTCAGTTTAAATATCTTGTTCAATATAATACGAAATGTCTTGTATATATTTTTGTTATTGTAAATATGTATATATTTTTGCACATCAATTTCTAATAAATATATTTTTTCTGTAACTTACTGTTTTATTATTTTGACACTTTTATCATTTTTTTGTCAACATAAAAAATATTAAAATTAATTAAATTATAATTAATAATAGTGTGATCAAGTTCATAATAAAATGTGTAAAATTTAAGGAAAAAACTGGCAAATAAACATGAAGTTGCATGATATTCTTAATTCCAGTAGATTGTTTTAAACAGTCTCAGCTACTTTTCTTTAAAATTCTGAGGGCCATTTTTTATGTATAGAATCACGCTGATTTTAGCATGCAAACGGATTCCTGTTGTTACTTAGTACTAGCTCTGGTGGGCTTTCACTGATTCATTGGAGCAGATAAGACTTCATGGTTGGGCAGAAGGAGAGGACTATATGGATGGTACAAAGCATATAGAATATAGGCAATCATACCTGCCAACTTTTACGAACTACATTGCTATTTTTCTAGAGGTAGTTAATTTTAAAAATTTTATTTAAAATTATTTTAACCACAGCTTAAAATACATGCATGAGAACTCTAAAAAATTAAGCCTGAAAATGCTAATAAAATTGTTAACTAATCAATGCTTTACACTGCTTTTCGACTACCACTAAGAAAAATATTTTAGCAAACGTTAAAGTTGTCAGCTATGTAATCATCCAAACCTTGCTTGGCTCTTTTATTTAAATATTTAGAAATTTTTACTGGTAAATACTGTCAAATGAATTTTTTATTTAACTGAAATAGAACTAATGTCATACCTGCCAACTCTTCCGGAAGATTTTATTTTCATATTTAAAGTGGTAGTAAATATATACTATTTTTTCTTTTATAAACTTAATTTTTAAATGATTTTGATCACCACTATTCTTACAAAAATGAAGAACATATATTAATATGCGTTACTATCATGGTTGTCAACTTAAGTTTTTTCAAATACAACGTATTTGTTTGCTTAAAATTGAAGTTTTAATTCCACTATAATACCACTGGGAAAAATGATAATGGAAGGGATTAAATGTTGGCAGGTATGTAATGTTGATTTAAAAAATCAATTTATTCCAATCCTCTTACTTGTAGAATTGCCGAGATTCAGACAAGAAATAAAGGGCACGAATTGTTCACCACCAACCATACAACCCACCCTTACAGGGCTCTTTACCTTAATCAAAATATTTTGAAATTTTACCTGATAGTTTCCGTCATTTGAATTTTTTATTTATCTGAAATAATTTCGTTTGAAGATTGACTAATCCTTTTATTTATAAGAATTACGAAGATTTCAGACAAGAATAGTAGTAGAATATTCTTCACTGACCAACCACACCACCCGCCCCTCTAGTTTTTTTTACCTTTATAGAAAATATTTAGAAATTTTTACTGGTAGTTTTATTCAGATGAAATACCTTTAAGTTAAATTGCATAAAACATCTGGGCACCTGAGGCCACTTGCGGCCCTTTTCCCATTCATCTTTAGCTTCATCTTCATGGTGCTTCGATGAGGTTGTTACTTACTTTATTTATAAAAATTGGGCATCTGGCTGTGCAGAAAGCTCATATCCCATACGTCATGTAATGTTACCGAAAAGTTATAATAAAGAACAGTTTGAGTTCAGCAGTCTATGGGGTGGCTTGTACCTGATGAGGTTGTGGAATACAAATGAAGTAAAGGAGTATCAGACGAAATACCATTTATTGGGTTCTACCCTTTATAAAAATATTCAAAAATTTTTATTGGTAGTTACTATCGAAGAAATTTTTTTTATTTATCTGAAATGGATCTAATCTTGATTGAAGAATTGATTGATTTATTCCAATCATTTCACTTATAACACACAAGAAAAATGAATCGGGTTTTTTTACCCTTTTCAAAAATATTTAGAAATTTTTATTGGTAGTTTCATTCAGATTAAATACTCTTCATTGTAGTGAAACTGGGTGTCTGAGGCCTTACGGCCCTTTACCTTAAAAACATTTCGAAATTTTTATTGGTAGTTGCGGTCAAAGAATTTTTTATTTATTTTGATTAGAGAATCAATTTCAATCCAATCATTTTACTAACAGAACTACAAAAAATGGGTCGTTCTTCACCAACCGGCCCGCCCTCTTTCCGTGGCCTCTTTACCTTTATAAAAATTTTCAGAAATTTTGCTAGTAGTTCCAATCAGATGAAATAACAATTATTGCGTCCTTTCCTTTATAAAACTTTTGAAACTTTTATTGGTAGTTATTGTCAAATACATTTTTTATTTATCTGAAATAGCATCAATTTATTCTGATCATTTTACTTACAGAACTTAAAGAAAAATTAAATAGGGTATCTTCCTCAAGCTTGCCACTTACTTTATTTACAACTAGGAGGCTTCGCCCCCTTCTCGCTGGCGCTTGCCAACCCCGAAACTGCTTTCGCAGTTCATTTCGGATTGCTTCGCACTCCGATGCTCGCTCATTGGATACGTTCTTAACGTCTAGCTTTTGTATACTTTTTTGAATACTGAAGTTTCGAAAACTTTTCACTGTAGAAAATTCTAAGCCTGTGCATTTCAATATTAATTTAAAATTGAAAACAGTTCGCATATTTTTCTTAATCACACTATTCTAAATTTCAGTTGTTGAGAAAAGTAACTGTTGTAGGTTTTGTCTTAAAGTCTTTCCCACCAGAGGGCTAAAACCATGTGTTGTAAAACAACATGAAATAGTACTGAACGCCGGATGTAAAGCATCGGCTTCGATGAAGATAATTTTGTGAGAATTTTTTTGATAATTTGGCGAGAATTCACCCGATTAGACATATGATGCTCACTACGTGCTCTTGCGCGCCGAAGCCTATCTATTAAAACGTATTAGCGTTTTATATAATATAGATTAGCCATATGATGCTCATTACGTGCTCTTGCTCGCCGAAGCCTATCAATTAAAAATGAAAACTGTTGCCAACGTGAGAAAAGAAATATCATCGGTTTTATTGATGCATACGTACGTATTAGCGTTTTATATAATATAGATAATTGGCCACCTGAGCCGCATAGCGACCCCTATCCCATACATCTAGAAATTTACAAAAAATTTATAGTAAAAACATTTTGAATTTAGCAGTCTGTGTGGTAGATAATATAGGAAAACAAGCACTTTGCTTGAATAAATATAACAATTGAAAGAATATCTGATTCATCGAATCTAACTTGACGTATATAAATGTAGACATAAGTTGACTTATATAAATATTGACACATATTTCACTAATTAAATTTCAATATTTAAACTGACACATGTTTAAATATGACATAGATTGAAAGTCTAATATTCAGAGTTCAATGTTGATATAAAAAGTAGAAGTCCTGAATTGAAATGAAAACATCGCTGCAGTGAGGTCTCCCCTAGGATCCTCTGTGAAAGACAAAGCACTTACGTGATACAAGTTTGTGTGCTACCTCGAGTTTGCCACAAACCTTTTATTTATTTCTATAAATATATTTAGAAATTTCTACTGGTAGGTTCTGTCAAATGAATTTTTTGTTTATCTGAAGTTTTCTTAATTGATTTTATGCATATTGATCTTATAGTCTTATAATAGTACTAAAATTAATAAAAAAATTAATAGTAAAAATAATAGTAAATTAATAGTAATGAAATATTTAAAAAATGCCTTCGTTTCAGTATCGTCAACTTGAACACCTTTATTGGGGATATGCAGAAAAATGAAATAGAAATTAAATTTAAAAAAAAAAATTTTAATGGTGGGCACTTGGAACTATTGTCTATCGGCCACAGAAAGTGCCAGAACTGCTAACTCTCTTTTCGTTACACAGTGGGCACCTGTGGCTGAGCCACGGCGGTGGAGCAGTGTCGCCCACGTCGCACTACCACAACCCGTTTATAGGGCGGGTCACATTCACACACAAAGGAGAAAGGACATAGAATACAGATAGAGAGAAAGAAACAGCCATGCCTTGCCCGGGATTCGAACCCAGAACCTTTCTGATGCAAGCACAGTTCCCTGCCCCCTACATAGGTGTAGGTCGGCATATAAAGTAAAATAAGAATCTAACGTTTCTGTTTCATTTAATCCCAAATATTTATAGCTACCACTGATTTTTTATTTCTCTGAATTGTAATGCCTACTCGAACTTATCTGTGTAAAAAAAAAATATCTATCTTTTTTTTTCCTAAGAATTATTACGTTCTTCGACGCGGCTGTATGTGTTGCTCATTTAACGAGCGGAATTTTCAATGGAGAAATGTAAAGTGGTTATGACAACTTGAATAAGTGGAAGAGAAAAAAAAAAGATAAGCTTGAACAATTTTTTTTTTCATTAATTAAAAGTTCTTTTACACTTAAATTATTTCTAATTTAATGCTTAAATAATAATATCTCACTTAATAACAAATTAGAATGCTGTTCCTCAAATAACTGGGTTTACCCACTTTCGGAACAATTTAAAAATGAAAATTTTTAATTTTAGTAAATGTGGCTCATCATTCGAATCTGATTTGAGCCAGATTTTTTTCAGCTAATGTGAAAATTTTTACGACTGATTCTGAATAATACATTTAAGACAACTCAATGCCTGAGAATACCTTTAGATAAAAACCGAATTTAATACTCTTAAATTTTTCTTAACAGCTTTAATTCTCGTGCTTTTGGTGCATATAAAAAACAGTTTAACACATTTTAGGCTAAACATTGAAATATTATGAAGTATTATATATATTATGTGGTATTATTTTCGCTGAAGTGTACATAAATAAAATTACTTAAGACAGAACATTTTAGCTCATGAAGAAAATATTTTACTCGGAATTTTTTGGTAATAGTGCTTAAAATAATATTTTATTAACCATCAGCCAAACACTAATTATACATTTAGTATTATATTTATAAACACTATTACATTTATTTGAACACTAGTTTCTTTTACCAACTTCATTTTATTTGCAGAACTTGCATCTTTTATCCATCTTAACATATGATTAATCTCAAATGGACTATTTATACATTTTCAAAAAGTAGAATTTGAGAGTTTTAAATTAAAAGACAGTGTAGTATAGAAACATTTTCAACGGAAAGTGTTTACTCCAATTGAATTATTAATATTTTATAGAGAACCTTTAAAAAAATAGTATAAAATAAAAGTCACAGCATTAAAAAATATTTATTGAAATGGTATCATTACGCACCTTTGGTCGAAAATTGGTTATGTTTCCGGATACGGTTAGGTACGGATGTCACACTTATGTGTGACATGAAATGAATGAAAAATAATATGACGTAAAATTGACAATTAAGAATAATGTAAAGTGCACAAGACATTTGTAATAACATAGCAAGGTACAGGAATAGCAAGTTCAATAAAAAACTGTTCTTGTAGAAATGATTTTTTTTCAATTAAAGTGAGAAAAAAAACTTTTTTTTTTCAATAAAAGAAATACATAAAAATTTTAACTATTGAAACAAGTTATAAAATATTTTATAATTACAATCTATAGTATTAATTTTCAAACTATTTAACACATCTTTTCTAAACACACCAATATTAAAAAAGAACAATTGGTATTAAAAAAATTTATTGAATTGAACAAAAAGAACTAAGAAAATTAAAACAGCCGCAGTTTTTTTCACTATACTATGAACAGTGTATTAAGACCTAATTTAATAGTTAAAAAAATATTAACTGTTAGAAAATAATCAGACTCTTAATACACTTAAATAAACAAATCACTTTATTCATACAATTAAATTAAAAATCACATACTAATACGAATCATACATTGAATTCAGAATTACAAACACATTAATTTTTATAAAAGTAGTTTTATTTTACATAAAACTATGATAAAATACATGAAAATATGTTTTTAAAAGTAAATGTGAAGAATTTAACTTTCTTGTACTGCACTAAATATAATTTGTTTAAATTCAAACTATTCTCAAAATAGTTATTGCAAAAAAATTGAATTGGTCAAGTTCTCCTATTTTGCTCTATAAATTTCTTCAGAACAAATTCCTAACCCTGATTATATGATGCACCTGAGTCAAGGTAGGCACAAACTAGATTCAATAGAAAAGTTTTTAATCAAATTAAGTAACTCTTAAATTTTAATAAAAACATAATGAGACTTTTAGCATCTTTGTATATAAAATATGGAAAAGTTCAAAATGCCGGTCACTCTTTTACAGATTAGAATTATCGTAGTGTAACACATAAATCAATAAATAAAAGCCTGTATTTTTCACTCTAAAATAACAATTTATAAAAAGTTGGTCAAAACGAAATATCACAAATAAGAGTACACTTTAATATAATTTAAATTCACTGAAAAATATCAAACGATTTTATGGCAAACAATTTTTTTTCTAAGGAATGAAACAAATCTTTTAAATCACATTTAAGTAAATTAAGTGAAAATAATGAGTCTGCATAAACAACTTTATATGGGACGAAATTATAAAAACAAATGCATGATGGCACATGTTAATAAATATAAGCCTGTATTTCATGCACGAACTCTTAAAAACATCTCGAGTGCATTTTTCTTAAGATAGCAAATAATACCCTGAAGTAAAAATATCTTTTAGGGTTAATAATCCTAACTTCAGGTGAGTTATTCATTATCCCACCAGGATTCATTATCCAGGTTATTAAAACAAAGCTCTTCAGAGAGATGTAAGGCCGTGATATGCATTCACTACAAATCTCGTCAAAACATATGAAATAGATAATGAACAACCCCTGACTAGCCTTCATCTCTAAAATGCTTGTCATCCATAAAATTATTAGATTTAGTCATTATCCTTTTTTTTTAAATATTTTTAAGATCACAGATGTTAACTATTCCTAATTCACTATTTCATAATTTTTTTTTTCTGTATACGTCTCATATTTTCGTTTAAAAAATGTTTTCTCATGTGTATAATGTTAGGGAAATTAATATTATTTCATCCATTCAGATTCGCCATTTAAATTGTAAAATCTTGCGTCAAAATATTTATTTTATAGATTCGTTAGAGTTTATAGTTGAATTAACAAACTTCAAAAAAGAAGTTAAGTTATACAAATATCTTATAATATTGGTACTAAACAATTTCATGAACTTCCGGTAGACATTTCAAGCACGAACTCTCAAAAGCATTTCGAGTGCAATTTTCTTACAAGATCGTAAGTAAGTAATACCCTAAAGTCAAAATGTCACTTAAGGTTAATAATCCGAATGTAATAATCCTAATCCTAACTTCAGGTGAGTTATTCATTATCCTTCCAGGATTCATTATCCAGGTAATAAAACAAATAACTTCAGAGAGATGTGAGGTTGTGGTTTGCATTCACTACAAACCTTGTCAAAACATAGGAAATAGACAATAAAGAACTTCGCTGCTTTCAATTAAATACCTTTGGTACTCAATGAGGTGTTTAATTTTATACTTCACAGAAGCTGTCAATTGTATACCTAAGGTGTTTGACAAGGTTGTAATGGGTGCACGCTATAACTTAATTTCTACCTAAAGTGTTTTGCTTTTACACCTATCGGAAGTTCTCAATTATTCACCTTAAGTATTATATTTTACACCTTAAGATATTATTTTCCAACCTAAAGAGCTTATTTTATATTTCATTGAGATTGTTATATATCTACGAAAGATCAGGATGTAGTGGGTGTACGCCTTAACAACTTTTCTACCTGAGGTATTTTATTTTTACACTCATAATAAGATTCTAACTGTCAACTTTAGTTGGGGAATTGATATCCAAAAGTTTTAAATAATTAAAAGTTAAAAAATAACAAACCTCTTAAAGGTATAAAAGTAGAACACCTCAAGTATTTGTGAGGTAAAACAACTCAAATAACAACCTTTTCACGCATATCTCATTTTAATCTTAAAATACCTCGATTTTACATCAAAAACTCCGAATTTTTTTTCAAGAGCAGGCAGTTTCCATCTAATTCTTGTGTCCCATTTTAAAATGTAGTAAGAAATTTAAGCAAACAGGTTTGTTACAACCCCTGATACAAAAAAAGTATTTGTAACTCAAGTTTTTTTTCTACTCCTGACAAATAAAACGTTTTTTCGTCTGTGTTTGCATTTTTCAGTAACTGATTAACTTTAATTAACTCAATAGGATATTCAGGTTTTTAGGCATCCTTCCCATATATTGACACTTCCCATATATTGATACACATATATTATGGTTATTAAAGTATTTTAGTTTTTGGTTTGTCTTTTATAATAAAATTTCAACACTATAAAAGTTTCACTGAAAGTTTAATTTACTGTTTTTTAACAATGAGTTACATTTTTTTTAATTTTAAACAGTGGAAAACACATTTAAATTTCGTTGTATAAAAAATTTAATTATTGCTTAACAATTAAATACAAAAGTCAGTCTATGAACAATTAACTATATTCATTATTAAAAACTAAATTAAATACTTGAAAAATCATTTTCGACCATTCTAACTTATGCTTTCAACACTGATTGTGCGTTTTAGAGTTCTTGCTTAACAGCAAATTGATTTTGGGATATTTTTCCTGCGTTTTGGTAGAGTAGATTGAGAAATGGATGATCATTTTGATCAAAGTGATCATGGTTGGGATGAACAAGAACCCATCCCCCCTGATTTATCAGGAGAACATTACCAACAGAAAAGGGATGCCATGAGAATTTTAGAAGCCCACAACTTCATGTGCATCGAAAAGCTGGGGTCTGGAGCCTTTGGTGACGTATATAGAATGACGGGCTTCTGTGGCCAAGAAGTTGCCGTTAAGATTGTTTCCCTGGAAGTCATTAAGCAAAATGAGATTGAAATTTGGCCAAAAATGTCTCACCCAAATATCATCCCACTCCTGCAATACTTTAGCTTCACTAACCCTGATGTAGGAGTTTTTGTAATGCCTATTTACAGGGACAATTTGCAAAATGCAGCTCTAGATGGGCAATTTTTGAGACAATCAGGTGCCCTAGACTACCTCAAATTGTGGCTTAATGATAGCCTTTGTGGTCTAATTTATTTGCACTTTAATGAGGCATGCCACTTGGATATAAAGGCAGACAATATCTTGATTTCGCAAGATTATAGAGCTGTCATATGTGACTTCTCTTGTTTGGCGTGTGCGACAAAGGCAATACCAAGGTAGGCCATTTAGCATTTGTTTAATATTAGTCAAAGTGTATTGCTCAGTGCGTTTTCATTTGAGGATTAAATTCATTTTCCTGTTAATATTTTTTACTTACAACGTTTTCAAGTACAACTAAGATTATATTTAGCTTAGAATCTCTTAATTTCACTGCAAAGATTGGAAAAAGAAAGACGGTTTGGGTAAAAGTTTACAATCGGGGTCCTCACTTATATTCAGCGATTTGAAAAGAAGCAAATATATATGAAAATAAACTAAGAACCAATTACATTAAAAAAAAAAAAAGTTGTGGTAACCAGCAGGTGACGTCATTGAGTGCAAAGGCAGCCAAGAATACGTGGTAACCAGAAACAGGTTGCAGCAAAACTGAACAAAAATTATCGCCAAATCAAAGAGTCCCCAATATTGCATTCTTCACCATGTGGGTAGCAGTAAGCAAGCGGAGGAGGAAATTTAAAGAGTAAATTAAAGCACAGTTAAGTGCTTCAAAAAAATTAAAAATTGAAATGCAGAAATTTTTTGGCAATTAGGGTGATTAAAATTAATAAGGTGGACAAGGAAATAGTGAACTGATATTAAAACAAAAATGTTTTGTTAAGAATGAAATCGCTGAAATTTTCGACGTTTAAATAAACGTAGTGTGTCATTTTTATATAAAGCTCAACTGAAAGACAGAATGATGCTGTTACAATGAAATACAAATAGAACATTATAAGCTGACAATTCTAAATTATGTTTAATCGTTATAACTCTTTAAAATCACATTGGGTAGTTTGTCACTTTGAAGATTATGATCCTTAATTTTCAACCATTTTCAAAATGGACACTGTCCCAGTTTACTGTTGGTGGCTTAGAAGGTTTTAAATTAAAGTTAATTTTTTTTTCAGGGATGATCTTGGATTGCCGCTCATGTATAGACCTCCAGAAGCGTGCCCATCTTTTGGAAGTGGGGCAGAAGTTGATGGCAAAGCTTTTGACTTGTGGGCGTTTGGTATGATGGTTTTAGAGCTTTTCACCAATAAAGCTCTGGCCAGAGCAATAAACAGCGCCGGAAACTGGAACAGAGACATCTATCCTATCCTGTTCAACATTCTCCAGGTATATATAGATATGGATATATATAGGTAGCTTATACTTAGGTATGAATATCCATTCAATCGAGTTTGTTTAAAAACTTTTTCAACCATAAATGGACAACCAAAATATGGTGAAAACATATTATATCAATAATAATGAAAAATTTGATGTAAAAAATTAATAAATATGTTTTAGTATAAAGAAATATTTTTAAAATTCCTTGTTTGATATTTAAGATATAAGTAAATTTATGATGAGTTTATTTATAATAGTGCACTAGTTTGATTGGACATTTAATCAATATCAAATATCAAATATTTTACTGCGAATTAATTTTCGAGTTGACACAACCACAAAAGTTTAACTTTTTAAGTCAAAACTTGGAATTCTTCAATAAATTTCAAATTAATTTATGTTATTCCCCAATTTTTAACTGTATAATTCATTAACAGATATGAGGAGATTCAAAGTTTAAAAAAAAGATAATAGGTTAAAAAATAAATAAAAAAAAAACATTTTATTCACATTTTACTTATTCCAAATATTTAGGCTCAGGACTAAATAAATTGAGATTTTAAAGAAATAATAACACTCAATTGTAAAGTTTTATCATTCACAGATTTAATTACGCTTCTTTGGAGTTTTAGAATTTTATTCACGATTCCTAAGTATAGCTCACGCTTGTAGAAAGTTTTGGAATTTGGAGATTAACATCTGAAAAAAAGATTTTTTTTTGCAAAAAAAGAAGCATAATGTGTTAAAAAACTATAAGCATTATGTGTTAAAAATTATTATAAGCATAATGTGTTAAAAATTTTAACGGCATTTTTTTTCAGGAGGATGTTTTTAAGAGCTTCGTGCTTGGAATATTTTCCGCGACGGGCATTGCAGACGGGCAAATTAAGATTGTCTTGAATTTTATTCACACTTTTCTGATGCCCGACCAGAGGAATAGGTGGAATGCCGGAAAGGCAATTGGCCACTGCTTCTTTAGCAATTGTGGTAAGATCGGAACAGGACACGATTCNGCATTGCAGACGGGCAAATTAAGATTGTCTTGAATTTTATTCACACTTTTCTGATGCCCGATCAGAGGAATAGGTGGAATGCCGGAAAGGCAATTGGCCACTGCTTCTTTAGCAATTGTGGTAAGATCGGAACAGGACCCGATTCAAAATGGATAAACATTTTTGTGCAGAGGAAAACCAAATGATTAGTATGCGTAGAAACCAGGGAGTAAAAAGTGTTGCAGATGTCAGTGTAAAACCACTGCAAGCAAAAAAGGCCAACACTGAATATGAGCTAACAACTGAAAAAGATGATTCCAAAAAATGTGAGAATTGCACGCATACTAATTCATTGGTGAAAAGAGTTGAAGACTTAAATGAGGAGTATAAAATGCTAAAGTGCAAAAATGCATCATTGGAAAGCAAAGTTCGAGAATTAAAAAAGTTCTCAGAAATTGATGAATTTGCCAAAAACCAAAAACCTGTTCCAAAAAAGAAAATGATTTCTGAAAGTACACAAACTTCACATCCTCCAAATATAATAGCCATTCAGAATCATTTGCGTGAGCCTACCACTAATAATAACAGTGTACTTGTAGAAGATTCATTTATGAGTTGGTTGCGAAAGAAATTAAATGCTTGCTTAATAGATTACTTCGATTTAATTTTAAATAATTCGAAGTTAAAATGAAAATAAACAGCATAGCATCCAAACACATGTAAAAATAGTATACAGATTTCCACGTATTGTGATTAGACTTTCAGTACAATGCACTAGTATGAATAGTTCATAGTGCAATAGTATGAACGTCGCATCGAACAGAAGTTTGCAGTCGCGGAAAAATCTAACGAAATATTTATCTAAAGAAGTCTCTTCTTGATAAAACGAAGAAAATATCATAAAAAACAGCGCATAACGCAATAAACAATGACTTTCTGCTATTTGGTTATTAAAGATTAAAGACCAGACAAATCTTACAATCGCAAGCACTGTGGTAGCAGCATGCTACTAACAGCCACTGATAAATTCTGTTTTAGACTGAGACAATTTTCAACTTTGAAAGATCCATGGAAATACAATTCAGTTGTTGCTTAAGCTGAATATACCAGATTTTATTGAAAACGAATACAGTTGTCACAGTGGCCAGTTTTAAAAACCATTTGATTATATGTTGGGGTTAGCATTGGTGACAAAGTTGTGCAAAAATAGCATCGCAGTTTGAAAAATCGTCAACAGTTTTTTAGAAAGGATGTGATGAAAATTCCAATAGATGTACTGTATACCTCAACTGATGATAGTCAAAAACATTTACATCCTGTATGAAGTTAAAATGATTGATTTGAACAAAAGGTGGAATACGTAAAATTTCATAATAGTTTGATCGGGATTACATTATGTGAACCTGTTCAATAGAGGTGATTAGAGATTACGACATGTCCTCTTCACAAAGCAAAAATTGGCAGTAAAAACTATACATTTTGCAAAAGAAGAGGGAGAGATTAAACAAAAAAGAAGTAAATGAAAGAAAAGATTAAGCAAGGAAAAAAAAGATTAAGCAAAAAAAACGAAAAAGACTGAGAAAAAAAAAAAAAAAAAAAAAAAAAAAAAAAAAAAACAAAGAAAAAAAAAAAAAAAAAAAAAAAAAAAAAAAAAAAATCATTACAAAAATTTAAAAAAAAAAAAAATAAATAAAAAAAACAATGACAATCAAAATAATTTAGCGATAATAATGTATTGTGTGGGACTTTAAGAAAAGCAATCATTGGTCTTCAGTAGACGTTTTCTATATCCTATGGACTATAAATTGTGTTCATTTCCTAAGAAAGAAAATCCAACATCTGACAGCTTTTACGTAAGACTCTTCAATGGAGACGATTGACGATTAGACTTATGAACATGCCAGGATCCTCCTCATAAAGCAAAAATGACCAAGCAGAGGTTGAAAGAGAATGTGTTGGACTTAGTAGAAAACAGAGATTGGCCTACAGTAGAAAAGTGCTATATCCAGCAGACCGTAAAATATGTTCAGTATTGAAGGAAGAAAATCTTATGTGCTAAAGATGGACATCCTTATCGGAAAATTTGACGTGTCTCGATAGATGATTCGCCTAACAGACATTCTTACACAGAGACATTACAATTAGCTCTTCAACGATATTGGAAGAAAAAAGCACAGAATTTAACCACTTAGTTTCGCGGAATTTTTCTTAATTGTATCATTAACAACGTATGACAGTACAAAATATCAGTTTTGCAATTGACGTCCCAAAAAAATTCGAAAGAAAATAAAAATGAAAAAAAAAACTCAATTTATGTGTCGGGAATATTTTTTATTTTTTTATTTTTTAAATGAAATCCTTTTTATAACTGTGTTTGGATTTAAAAAATGATTTCCCTTTTTTATAAAAATGTCATAAAAAAGGTGGAAAAACTAAATTTCTTGGGTAAATTTATTACATCGAAAAATGGGACATTTCAGTAAGTAAATTGCTTAAATAAACACTTTGAAATCATTAATAGCATAAACTATATAGATTTACTTGAATTATTTCAAGAAATCCTGTTGTTTTCGGCGGAAAGTAAACTTCTTTGACCGAAATGTTAAATTAAAGTAAAGTTAAATGCCGTAATATGGCAAATTGTCGTTATCCTGGCTTATGAATGCCAGAGCATTGACACAGTTACTAGAAAATTTTTTAAAAAGTATAATGTAAAGAAGAAAGCAAGCATTAACCTAATACATAGTTTATGTAAGATTGTGATATGTCTGTATGTAATTAAAGCTATCCATTTATTTAATGATTGATTATTATACAAAATTTTATTCTGTACATATCAAAAACAAAAATATTTTTAATTATTTCCACAGTGGATAAAAGAAAAAGTATCCATGGAAATACAATTCAGTGGTGGTTTAAGCTGAATATGACAGATTTTATTGAAAACTAAAATAGTTGGCACAGCTGCCAGTTTTAAAAATCATTTGATTATAGATTGGGGTTAGCATTGGTGACAAAGTTGTGTAAAAACAGCATCGCAGCTTAAGAAATCGTCAACTGTTAAAAGAGAATGCGTAGGACTTTGTTGGGAAAAAAATATTGGCAATCAGTTCTATATCCAGCAGACTATACATTTTGCAAAAAAATAAATAAATAAATAAAATAAAATTTAAAAAAAAAGTATAGAAAGAAAATATTAAGCAAAAAAAATTAAGCAAAAAAAAAAGATTAAGGAAAGAAAAAAAAAACAGACTGAGCAAAATAAAAATTTTGAAAAAAAAGGAAAAAAAATATGGCCAAAATAATTCAGCGATAATGTATTGTATGATGTATGGGACTTCAAAGAAAGCAAACAATGGTCTACATTCTAGGCGTGATCTTTCAGATTCTATATTGTGTCCAGTACTTGAAAATGGAAATCCTATACATAAAATCATTTACGTAATTCTGTTCAACGGAGATGATTAGATGTATAAGGATACCCTGATTTCCTCATAAAGCAAAAATGACAAAGCAGAGGTTGAAAAAGATTGTGTGGGACTTCGTGGAAAACAGAGGTTGACCTTCAGTAGAAAAAAGCCATATCCAGCAGACTGTCAATCGTGTTCAGTACTTAAGAAGAAAATCTTATGTGCTAAAGACTGACATCATTATCGGAAAATTTGACGTGCCTCAATAGATGATTCGACCAACAGACATTAGAGACATTACAATTAGTTCTTTAACTCTATTGGAAGAAAAAAGCACAGAATTTAACAGTTTCGTGGAATGTTTCATAACTGTTTAATTAAAAACGCATAACAGTACAAAATATTGTTACATTAGTTCCAAAAAAAAAAGTTTGAAAAAAATAAAAATTAAAAAAAAAACAAATTATGCGTCTGGAATAGTTTTCTTATACTTTTAAAACGAAATCCTTTTTGTAACTATGCTTGGATTTCAAAAAACTGGCATGAAAAGGCGATAAAAAAAGGGAAAAAAAACTATAATTCTTGGGCAAATTTATTACAGCAAAAAATGCTTCATTTCAGGAGGTAAATTGTTTAAATAATCAATGTAATGATTTTCAGTAATAAAATACCTTTAAACTAGCTTTTCTACTATTCAGTTTTTTACAGGCTGCCGCTGTTTTAAAAGTAAAAAAGTCTGCTAAAATTTTTTTTTTTAAAAAAAACTTCATGTTAAAAAGAATTGGTTTGAAAAAGAAAGGGAAAAAAACCTTTAAAAAACTACAGCTTATGTTCCGATTAAGAAAACCTTAAAAAAATGCAACATTTATAACTATTGGAATACTTCATAAAGACTGAAACCTTTTTAAAGTAAAATATATGCAAAATATCTGTAACTTTTTTAAAAGTTATAAACCCTTTAGAAAGCTGCAGTTTTCATGAAGGTTTTAGTTACCTGAACCTAAGCTGTTGCTTTAATAAGGGTTTTTTTTTTTTTTTTTTTTTTTGCCTTAAGGAAAGCTTGTGTCAATTTATTTAAGCCTTTGTGGAGGGTTTTTTTTTTTTTTTTTGAAGTCTTGTACAGAATTTTTTTTTACATTGACTTCCCGGGGAACCAGAATAGAACTACTAATGACAGAATTTCCAGTTGTCCTTTTTATTTTTTTATAAGAAACCAGATTGGAACTTTATTTTACTATAATCAGAAATTAAATCCTCGAAACTCTCAAATAGAATTAATCCTCAATCGAATTTTTAAAAAAATTCCAACTGCTTAAACTAAACTTCGATGACTCGACTGCCCAAGGAGGACCAAGGCCTACCAGTGATGAACAGGACACTGGGAAGCGTACTGCTGCTCCCTGAAAATGGGTGGTGTTCGGCTTGATTACTTTCTTATGAAAAAAATATATAATATTAATTTTGCTTTAAATCTACGCTTTTTTTACAAAAAACTATCAATACTAAATGATTTTTAGCTGCGGTGGCTCAGCGGATAGAACATTGGCCTCCCAATGAGGTAACCCAAGTTCGAATCCCAGTGTCGGTTAGTGGAAATGAATTCTACTATGGAAATTTAAATTCTATGGAAAATACAGAAATGTAAGACTATGCTTTTGTTAGTAACTCGAATTAGTACAGTTTATATCAGATATAGATCATAAATAGCTATGATCCCAGTGATGAACAAAAAGGAAAGCTGGAACGAAAGGAATCGTCAATACTTACTAAGAGCGTACACCATACCAAGTCAATATTTAATATAGTATAACCAACGAAAAAACAAAATATTAGCATACACGTTTAAATGCTGCGTAGCCTTACTTGACATAATATAAACAATTGTTTTTTAACCAATCAGTTGTTTTCAATAATATGAATACAATGGAGAAATTTCAATTCAATAACGTAAAAACTAAAATAATTAGGAAATTAAATATAGAACATTAAAAAATTATTAAGTAGGACTGAAGGCATCATCCCTAAATCAATTTTTTTGATCAAAACAATTTTTGTCAATAAAAATATCTTTTTTAATAATGAAATTTTTCCAAGTATATCTTTAATTAAATGTTTTTTAAATTAATTTCTAAAAAAGCATATTCTATAAATTTGAAATTAAATGCAAATTTAAGCTAAATCATACTTCATTTCAAACTTAGAGCATCTCTACAGTGCTAATACTCAATAATTGCTTCTCCCCAGGAACAACAATAATCAAAACTTTAAGTACCTGTGTTATTTAATAACATATTTAAAATTAACGCAATATCAAATCTCTTTAAATGTCAACTACTTTCAAAAAGTTTCTCAGAGTAGAAAAAATTACGAATAATAAAGGAAGTTTGCTTAGATATAGGAATCAAAATCGTGTCGGCAAAATGATAATGTCGCAAATTGGTCGCAATGTAAATGTGTGGTGGCTCCATCAGAAAGTCCTAAAGGAAGGTTACTTTATGCCAAAGCTTGATCAAGAAGTTTCTTTGTCTTCTGAATTGGGTTCAAAATTACAAGGATATGAATTTGAACATCGAGAGTTATAAACTCAAAATAGGATAAATATATAAATGAGTGGGCTTGAGTATCGGTGAATTATGTACGGCAGGTATTTTATTTACGTTGCACTAGAGCTGCACAATGGATTATTGGTGACAGTCTGGGAAACATCCCTGAGGATGATCCGAAGACATGCCATTGCAATTTTGATCCTCTGCCGAGGGAATGGCTCTCCTGCTTTGGTAGCCCGATAACCTGAGCGCGAAGTCGAGCATTTTAAGGCAGAGCAGTTTAACGAGAACTGACACCGTACACTCTCGGACCCTACGCAGGCTGATCGAACTGGTTACCCACCAGCTTACTGACTGCAGCTAGTGATGCTTGACTTCAGTGTTCCACTGGGATACGTGGCTTTACTATCAGTAGACTGCGGGACAGAATATAATAGAGTCGATTTATAACTTGATAAAATGATACTGGGTTCGAATTCAGATAGAAAGATAGTGCGTTCGAGAACCAATCGGTACTCGAACGCGTAAGTCTATTCAAAAATAAATAAAAAGGTTGTGGGTTTGAGTATTGATAAAAATAGAGTGCGTCTGAGAACCAATTTAAAAATAGTAGGTTAGAGTACTAATAAAATGATTGAGGGTACAGTACCGACAAAAAGATTATGGGTTCGAGTACTGATCTCATAATAGTAAGTATTAAATACTGATAAATTGATGGCAGATTTGAGTACCGATAAAAATAGTGGGTTCGATTATTGATCAAATAATAGTGGGTTCCAGTACCAAAAAATGAGAGTCGGTTCGAGAACCAATAAAAAGTCAGTGGATTTTGAGAACTGAAAAAATGAGAGTCAGTTCAAAAATCCATACAAAGATGGTTGGTTTCAGTATCAATTAAAACATAATGGGTTTGAGAACCGATTAGGAGATAAGGCGTTCGAGTACTGATCAAATAGCATGTAAGTGGGGCTAATAAAAAAATCAGAGAATCGATTTAAAAAAAAGTGATCTCAACTATAAGTACAAAAACAGTGGGTCGAGTTTGAAACAAAATACAGCCGGATCGAAAATTGACAAAATGAGAATGGGTTCGAGTACTGATATAAAAATAGTGAGTTCGTGTTATGATTGAATGACAGTAGTTTTAAGTATTGGTCAAATTACAAATTTTTTCTATCATTACTGAATAAAATTATAAAAAAATAATGAATATGTATTAGAACTTATTTTTTTCATGGAGTTATTTTTTAATTGACGATTAAACGAATTTTATAATTGTTTGCAAAAAGTTTTTAATTCGCTTAAAATTTTCTTGAGATTTAGCGAAATACCCAAAAAGTAAAATTTACATCAAGGAATCCAAACTTTGAAGCTCTCTCCTGACTAAACTATTGGAACAATACTTCACTGATTGCGGCTACCCCTGTATTTGGGGGGTCAGAAATCCAAATCCGTCAATAAAGTGGCTTGTTTATTCAGAGAAAGTACGTTTTTGTGTCTGATTTCGTAATTCAAAATGTCTACACTTATTAATTAGCATATATGAAGTCACCTTTTTGAGCCATTAAGGTTTAATTCTGGAACGTGAAAATCCGATCATTAAATCAGAAAGTTATTCAAAGTGGTTCGTTTTATTTATTTATTTATTTGGCGATCTGTACAAGCACTACATTTTGAAAAAGTAGCATTGAGAGATAATCGATGAGAATTAATAACTGACTTGTAAATCAGCAATTCATAAATCTGGTCTTCGTAAGTAAGTTCTCTTTATATCATCATTTAAATTAACAGTTGTTCTTTTTTAAGTTTCCGGGTTACATAAATTAATTTTTTTCTTCAAAACCACCGAATTACATCAGCTTCTACTCAATGTAATAAACTTTCAGCCTTCACCGTTGCCATCACATAAAAACTTCTAAATATTACGTAAAAAAACACAAGCTAACCACGCAGGATGTTTCAAAACCAACCGAAAATGGCGGCAAACGATTTCTATCGACAGTGAAAGTTTCTATTGGTTATTTGGCACACGTGACAAAAACCATGTGGTTTCATTTATAGTTACAACACTGATACTCAGAAGTTGCTGTGAAAATTTCAACAATTCTTTATATTGTGCTAATTACATTGTTTTATCTCAGTGAAATAATGTATTTGAAATATAAATATTTAAAACAAAATCCATTAGCGAAATGAAATAAATTTTTTCTTATTAAATATTACTCACATAAAAGAATCAATGCTTGAATCATTACTTTATTTGATTGCTTTAAAAGTAATTATTAAATACAAAAATAATAAACTATACATCAGAACTACAAAACAATGAACAATGGATTGAAAATACATATTTCAATTTCACTATAATTCTCAATATTCACTAGTAATTTTGAATTACTATTGACTTGTTATTATCTTATTACATCGAAGTAAAAAAATTATTTGATTTTAAATAATTGAAAATGAATGCTTTTTAATAAATTTGGTAAAAATTAGAAAATTTAAGTAAATTTTAGATTTTTGTATTTTATATAAAAAAGTTTCTTTTATTTTTTTTTAATTTCCAATGAGCTGCACAATCAGTCTTCCCGATGAGCAGACCTAGTGCTTTCTCCAGAAGTGGTATCCACTCTTTCAGGACCACCACAATGGGTGAGATACTGTTGGCGATGTTAATTTGGACGTCTAGTTTCTGCCACACTAGATGGCAGCACCGAGACTCTATTTGGATGCTAAACTGCACTGGGGATTTAATTTTGCCGGAAATGCCAAGAGCCAATAAGGCACTCCAGGGATCTTTTACATGCTGCATAATCATACGACATGGCCGGTGAGGATTTTCTGCATCCAAAAAATCCGGTGTCTGGGCCGGGGATCGAACCTGCAGACTTGGCCTCAGAAGGTCGACGGCAAACCAACTGCACCACTCAGCCACCGTATAAAAAAGTAAATGCTTATTATTATTGAGAAAAAAAACTATGTAATTCGTAATCAGTAATTTAATTTGCAAGCAGTAGGTCACGTTTCTTTTGGCGGAATCTCGCCAAAAGAAGCTCGAGAATATAAGGTTCCACAGCCGAAAAAAATGGGTAGCACTGCCGTATAACACAATTAAGCCATTTTTGAGCTTTAACGGTATTTATCCCCTCTGCAGAAGATCAAATTGGCGATGGCATGTCTTCGGACCATCCTCAGGGATGTTTCCCTGATCGTCACCAATAGGCCATTGTGCAGCTCTAGTGCGACGTAAATCAAGTATCTGCCTACCTTAACGGTATTTTTTTTCCCATGAAACCTTGTGTTTAATCAATTGATAATTTCATCCATCGTTCTACCTCTATTTGTCATTTCTTCTCGAAACGTAACTAAAACTATGGTATCTCGATAAATAATGATTGTAAAAAACATTGACTTTTTGGGCACCACTAAAAGAACACTCGTCTGAGTTAGTTTTTACTGGTATCATTTGTAATTCAGTCTCGGGTCTTTCTAACCAACGTGTCGCATTGCATTTCATAAACTATTTTTAATACAAATTGCAACATGTTCAATGAAGTCACGATAATGATTAATTAAAAATATCATAAAAAAATCAGTAAAATATATTTGAAGTAGACAAAATAAGGATCACTGATAGAGGGTATGATTTGTTTGAAGTGATTAGCAACAATGCCAATACGTTGTTGTCAAAAGTTTATGGAAAGTGCTATTAAGGCATGAAAAAATGAGATCCTTCATAGCATCCAATTATCTCTAGTAATTGGCAACAACATCGATATGCCTATATGGTAAATTTTATTTAGAATACTGTTAAAACAGAGAGACAGGAAATCAATGAAAGTGATATCATTTCTTTGATGTATTGAACAGTGCCAATATGTTTGTGTCTAAAACTTAAGCAAAATGCTATTGAGGCATGTAGGAAATCCCTAATGGGTGACATAATTTCTCTGATATAACTGGTGATAATGTCGATATTCTAATGAAAAAATTAATTTAGAATTCTATTTAATTCTTTGACGTAGAATTTTCATTTAACATACTTTTCATACTTTTTACATTATTTTGTGAAAAGTATTATATTTAGCATTGTAATAATCTATGGTTAGAAAATACCTCATGAAACACCGGTATCTTTTTCTGCATTAAAAGTAAAATCTTCCAAACACGGCTCCTTTTCGAGTAATAATTTTTGAAATTTACGATTATCTAGATCTAAGCGAAATAATTTTTCATTATTGAAATTGTTTTAATTTACAAAATCAATTGTTGATAAATTTTTAAATTTGAATGAAAAAAATTAAAACTACTTTTTATCAAGACTTTATATTTTACTACGAATATAATCCAACAGATTTTTCTTAGTAACTATTCGACTGTTTTTTTTAATATATATATATAGAGAGAGATAGATAGATAGATAGATACATAGATAGATATTTGATGGTAATTAGAGCCTCTGGAAAGAATTATATAAAGAAGACACCGGTGTCCAGTTTGCATCAAAGGATTAAACAGGGTGAAAAGGGAGCCCAATGATGGATAGTAACACTTTTCTGGTGAAATTAGCAGCGACGGAATCACATTTGTACAAAAAGTTATATTGCTATTGTTTATTTAAATGCTACTGATATATTAAGACTTGAAGAATAATGGCATAATTCATTGGCATAACTAGTAGATAAACTTTTAAGTGTGTGTATCGAAAGCTATCAAGTCATGGTGCAGGCATGTTCAATTATAAACGACGTCACTTCTCACTTGTAGTAAGATTAATTGTCAATAAAATTGTTCAAAAGTGTTCAGATACATAAGTATACTGCACAGATATAACGAGTGTCCATTAAAGTTTCATTCATGTAGTATGCACTATTATGAATTAAATTGTTTAAAAGCAAGAATTCAGAAATAATGTATAAGTACAATACACAGTGGGAATTTTAATCGATTAAAATTTTGTTCAAGTCTTGTATTTTATTTTGCAATGAGTTGAAGTATAATCACTTCATAAGTTACAATAATTCCTAAAATAGCTAAAATAAGCCTCTTTTCCAATCTAAACATCCCCAATGGCGTTATAGATATTTGTTGCCTGCAACGTTTGACTGACGAAATGATAAGTCCAAAGTTCGTCGCTTTGGAGGCATCGTAAAAAATGCTATGATCCCTTTCAACCAGTGAAACAATGATATCTTTTGTTTTCAGAATTTCTTTGTCAACATAATCGGCAAGAAAAACTAGTAAAAGAAACTGAGAAAAAAGAGTGGCTGTGAATAGTAAGTATGCCGAAAGAGTGATTCCAAACTTGTAATGCGAACCAAATAAGGTGCTGAAAGAGTAGCAAGAATTGACAATCCAATAAACAAACCAGATAAATAAAATTGGTGATAAGATATCATTAACTTTTCTTACAAGAGACGAGAATTTGAACAGACTTTCGTTAATTCGTATAAGTTTGCCTATTGTTATATTATTCTGAAGAATGTCTGCAATTATTAAGTTCAGCGTGTTGAGGGCTTTATATTGTTCGAGCAAGGAACAGTAAGCAATTAAAACAGTGGTGGGGGTGAAACCCGTGTACAGCAAGTTCTTAATGCTAAGAACGCAATAAGTAAAAATTAACAATCTGTTCTGATTTTCCTGCATTGAGTATATTCCAAATGTGTAGCGATCTATATTTTGAGAGAAGTTTTTTTTAAGAAGCATACTCGCCATCCACAATGAAAAGTTAATGAACACGACAATGAAGAAAAAGAACAAATGTGTTTTAAAAGTTTGATATTTAACTTGCAGTCCGAACTGTTTTCGAAATTTAATCACCTCGTCAATAGATTTCAGTAGTTTCCCAATTTTACAGTTAAAAACGAAACGTAATATGATTATTGACAATATATCAACAGCATGAATGTATCCTGATGTGTTATGTGATATAAAACATGCATATGGTATTACTGCAAGGCAGTAGATTGAAAAAACATTCCAAAATGCATTTATTATTGTCAATAATATCTTCAGGTAACGTTGCGAGCAGAGTGCATTATTCATGTTTACAAGGATCTTTGCACCAAATACATCACATGCTATTATTAAATATTTGTATTCTTTTTGAACATCGACATTTGAAATATCGATGTAGTAATCGGTGAATTTAGCCAAATTATGATCATCAAACCGAAATGCCATGCTTCTTATTTAATAATATCACAGAGATTTTTTTATGCAGTCGATTCTAATGATTTTTTTTTTTAAATAATTTGTCCCTTGTAAAATCAGGTACATACGGAATTGTTTTTTTTTTTTTTTTTTTTTTTTTTTTTTTTTTTTTTTTTTTTTTTTTTTNTTTTTTTTTTTTTTTTTTTTGTTTTTTCGTTTTTTTTTTCGATATTGACAAAAGCGTTTTCTTGAAAATGCTCCAAGAAAGCATTTCATTAAAAAGTCAACTCGTCTATTACCATCTTCCCTTGTTTGAGGATATAAATTTCGTCCGAAGCATTAAGCTTAATGCAACACATTTGATTAGAAAATGCAAAATATTGCGAAAAGAGTATGAAAGAGTGAGTACTCAGCCATTGTCGGGAATCGAAATTGGGGATCGAGCTTGAAAAGAGTGCCCGTACCATCGGTTATAAACTAAAATAAAAATTTTAAATGATTTTTCAGTAACGCTTTTCACGCTTTTCACGCTTTTTGTTATTTCACGCTTTTTCCAAAATCATTTGATTTAAAGACAATTTGATTTTGATTATGAACAATAACAAAACTGAGTTCAAAGATTGCTGAATCATTAATAAATGTTTCATTTTTATAGTACTAGACAGTTTCTTAAATAAATATTGAGGCGTGTTGCTTTTCCTTTTGCTTCTTGTTTTTCTTACAAAACGTATTGATTCAAGAAAAATCGAATCTTCACTGCTAACATTGAAGTAGTATATATAAATTAAATGTGGTGGCTGAATTATTTTAATAACAAACTTATAACAACCATGAACGATTCCGATAATATTTCACAAGTCTTCGTAATTTATTATTTATATTTTTATTTCGAACAGTTAACATCATTAAAAAACGCGATCACGCATAAACTCTTTGAAAAAATAACCTGTTATATTAAAATGTCAATAAAAGCAATTACAAATATTTACTCTGCTAACGATATAAATTTCTTGCTTTTAGGGCTCCTAGTTTTAAACCTTTTCTTATCGATTTCAAAAAATAAGGAAAGTAAGTGTATTGTCTTATATTATTATCTTATTATATCAAAATTAAAATAAAATATTTGATTTTAAATATTGTAAAACAAATGCTTTTTAATAAATTTTATAAAAATTAAAACAAATTATATTTTAGATTTCTGAATTGTATTACAAAAAAGTAAATACCTATAATTATTGAAAAAACTATGTAATTCGCAATCAGGAGCAATTTGCAAGTAGTAGGTCGAGTTTCTTTTGGTGAGATTCCAAAAAAAGAATCTCGAGAATATAAGGTTCCTAAGCCGGAAAAAAAAAAGGGTAACTGCTGCCTTTTAACACAATTCAAGCCATTTTTGAGCATTTTGATCCCTTTGTTTTTTCGGCATAAAAACATGCGATTAATCAACTGATGATTTCATCCATCGCTATTTCTCTATATTCCTCATTTCCTTTCGAAACTTCTTAACTAAAACTCTGGTATGTCGGTAAATAATGGTTGTAAACAACATTGACTTTTATGTCACCAGGAAAAACAGCGCTCGTATGAGTTCGTTTTTATCTGCACCGTTTGAATTTCAATATCAGGTCTTTTTAGCCAACGTATCATATTGCATTTTATAAACTCTTTTTAATACAAATCACAATATGTTCAATGTATAGCTCATTCACCAGGAGTTGATTCCGCCTTCATCACGTGGTGTCCAACGATACTATTTCGCCAATTTTGGGAGAAGGATGTGAACAATCCCGAACAAGGTTGTTGCTATTTGGCAATCGTAAGACAAAAATATTTATTTCGCTATCTTTGTGCTATCTTTGTGTGCATTTTTTAAACAGTAAATATTTCATAAATTTGATGATATTCCTCTCTTTTAGAATGAATAGTTTGTCCTTTTTGAGACATTTCACTAGAAAAACAGCAGTTTTTTAATTTAAAATATATTTGATTAGCTAAAGTAATGAAATGGCTGATACTAAAGCGAAGTAAGTGAATGAAAAGAAGTTCACTGTTTGCATTTGGGGCGCATTAAAGGTTGTCTCACTTTCAAGGGTGGATATGTTTTTTCCTCTTACTCCCGTGCTGAAATGAACTCTGTGTCAGAGGAAGTGGAGCCAAGTACCAACTCCTGGTGACGGAACTATAGCTACAATAATCATTAATTATAATCATAAAAAAACGAATAAAATGTATTTGAGGCAGACAAAATACGGATTACTAATAGATGATATGATTTCTTTGATGTGATTAGCAATAATGCCAATACGTTGGTGGCAAAAGTTTATGGAAAATACTATTAAGGCATGAAAAAAAACAACTTAATAGCATCCAATTATTTCTTGTAAATGGCAACAACATCGATATACCTATATGCTAAATTTTATTGAGAATACTGTTAAAACAAAGAGACAGGAAATCAATGAAAGTGGTATCATTTCTTTTATATAATGATCACTGCCAATATATTTGCGGCAAAAACTTAAGCAAAATGCTATTGAGGCATATAGAAATGACATAATTTGGAATGTCATAATTTCTATGATATTATTAGTGATAATGTTAACTTTTTGATGAAAAAATCTAGAATGATATTTAATCCTTTGACGCAGAATTTATATTTAGCATAATTTTCATACTTTTTACATCTTTTTGTGAAAAATATTATATTTAGTTTTGTAATAATCTATGGTTAGGAAATACATCATGAAACACCGGTATCTTTTTATGCTTTAAAGGTAAAATCTTCCAAACATGGCACACTTCCGAGTAATAATTTTTGAAATTTGAGCTTATTTCCAGTTACTTATATCTAAGCGAAATAATTTTTCATTACTGAAATATTGTTTTAATTTACAAAATCAATTATTGATAGATTTTTGTA
>NC_092206.1:14914780-14927273 GCF_043381705.1 Parasteatoda tepidariorum
GTATAACTTCAATAAACATAAAAAAAAAATTTTAAAAAAATTTTTAAAAAAAATTTAAAAAAACGTGGCTGAGAAGGGCAAATCAGGATAAAAGATATTTCCACGCCCAATGGAGACACGAATTAGAAATTTTTATTAATATTATTAATTATTATTAATAATAATATATTGACTAGAGGTCACCGCTTGACTCCAGCTTCACTTCGATAGCCAAATCCCATGATTGCGCTACAGTTATTTTTACTCCTCGGAGAAAAGCCGATTGTCCTTTGAAAAGTTAATTGGCGTCATTTATTAGTTCGATAAAAAGGTACCTAATTATTTTATTACTAGTGGGCATTGCCTATTACTCTCTATCTCTTACCCCCAAACCCCCAAAGATACACTTATATTTTGGGGGGATTGAGTGTACGTACATATGCACTTAAACGTACACTTATATGATTGGTTTTGCGAACCAAACTCACTTCGCTCACAAGCAAGTGAGTCCTGTTTGAAATGCATTCTAGAATTTGGCAGTATAAATAATCGAAGAACTATATATTTTCTTTTCCCAGAAAGTGAGCATCACAAAAACTACGTATTTATGCCATAAAATCTGTATCTTTATTTTTTCAGAACTTTTAGTTGCCAAAAGTTTTCGATAAAAAAAAATAATTACTAAATATATGAAAAGCAAAACACAATCGCTTAGAATTACTAGTTTTTCAGGTTTGGTATAATTATTATTATTGCTTTGGTTTTCATAAACAACGCAAAATATTTTTCAGACGAGGTTAGAAAATTTTAGTGATTTTTCAATTTTGTTATTGAATTTTGATAGGCTCATTCCAAAGCTTTCCAATCAGTTAAAAACTTTTGAAATGAATTCTACATTAATATCCGGAGCATACTTGCTAAATTAATGTTAAACCACCGTCACACATAACCTAATATAACTCAATAAAAACCTTTCATGATATTGCTTCACCTTTGTTAGTTGCAGCTGGCGAATCGATTATTGGCAGTGATATGACATTATTTGCAAGTGGTCATGATTTATGTATCATGACCACTTGCAAATGTATCATGTTTTTATGCAAATGTATCGTGATTTAGAATCAAAGTTTTTTTTTAAGTAAATAAATAAAAAGAACTAAACTGTATACCTTTTTCAGTTACCGGTTTCTTTAAAGATAAATTTAGATTTTTTCTCTTTTATCTAATAATTTAGTTCATGATGATCATTTTAAAAACAATTCCCTGCTGTACCACGATTTAATGCTGAGCCAATTTTGTTAAATTCATTAGTAGTATTATAATTTCTTTTACAAAATTAGATAAGCTTAAAAAAAGCAACTTCCATTATCTTGAAACATTATCTCTGTTAAATTCACATTTATTTTTTATTTACTATCATATAAAACAGGGGTTTCCAACTAACATGAGGCCGGGGGCCATAATTAAAAACACAAATCAAATGGCGGGTCGCAACTTTATCAAAATTTTATGTAGGACTTATGTTTGAAGGAACATTAAATATTACTCTCAGTTTTTTACCAAGTAGTACAAACAAAAGTATTGAATTGCAAATTAAAATAAGAAGTAGATTTTTAAAAATATTTAATTGCATATTAAAAAATTCTGTCTTCAATAACTTAAATGCGCACCTATGTATTAAACAATTAATGTGCAACAGATATCTAATGGTTAAGATATAAAACTTTAAAAAGTTGGTATTAAAACTTACATAGCACACAAAATGTTCAATAAAAAAATTAAGGTTTGTCTGCTGCAACCACCAGAGAATAGATATTTTAAACATTTAGAATAGACATTTTAAATTTAAGATTTACAAATGTGTGTGCAAATATTTTCGTCCAAAATGAGTGGTTTCAAAAAGTTAAATCGGAGAATTTCTTCGAGAAAATTTCAGATATTCACATGCTAAATTATCTTCACAAAATACAAAAAATTAAATAAAAAAGAGTAACATACATTTTGTATTTGAATAAATATTTTCTTGGATGCAAAACCTGAGAAATAAACTTTTTTGCACCGTTAGTATGTTAAATTTCACTGAAACTAAGAAATTAGGTTTTTATTAACGAGACAAGTATTAAACCCATGCAGATTTTTTACGAAAATTGTCCGCACAAAAATGATAACTAATATATTTTAGTTCGCGGGCCACAAAAAAGGGCTTCACGTGCGATGCGGCCCTCGGGCAGCCAGTTGGAAACCACTGATATAAAAAATGTTTTTCTCTAACAATGTGCAAAAATATAATCCCTTATCATTTACTTTCATTGAATATTTCAATTGAATATGACACATTTTTTGCAAAATATTTTCTGACAAAATTAACTGGACTCATTTTTTACACAAAAAAGAAAGATATACCTGATGTGTTTAAGGATATTCACGAACATCATATATTTTTTAGACAGTTTAAGAAACTATAAAAGTTTAATAAGACTGCTTACTACACTGTTATAAATTTCAAACTGCGTTAAACCATAATATCATTCAAATTTGCTGCAACCATAAAATGATGCTAAGTTGAATCAGGTTAACTTAAATACTTAGAACGACATGATAGTATAGCTCAGTTTGATGCCACGAACCAGTTAAATGGAAACTTGATGATACTATAGTTCAACTTGAAGGGAGACATGGTTCAATTAAACCCATTGAAGATCTGGTACAGTTTGACCATATAGAGGTTCAAGGCGCCAATATTATGATTCTGTTGCGAAACATTTTTTCTGTAAATCCTGGTTTCATATACTGATAATATTTATAACAAATTCTCATAAAATAAAATAAAATAAAATAAAATAAATAACGCTTTTAGTTTTGAACTTATTTACATTTAAAAAAGTAATATTATCAATATTAAATAAAGTAATATATATCTATGTTATAAAATGTTAATAAATATATTACAGCAAGTTTGAAAATATTTCAAAATTCATCAAAATTGTCAATATTCCCTTACGAAATTTTTACACAGTCATTTAAAATTGAATGAAATAATGCCTCCGTTACAATCCAACCTGAGCAATATACTAATTTCATGATTTTCTGTACTAGAAGTAAAAACCATGTTTGAATTAATGTCATTCGGTTTCATTTTACTCCGCTAAAAGTTGAAGTATGACCACTTCGTAAGTAACAATAATTCCTAAATTAACTAAGACAAGTTTTTTCTCTAATCGAAACATTCCCAGAGGGTTTATAAATATGTATTGCCTGCAGCGTTTAACCGAAGAAATAACCAGCGCAAAACTCGCCGTCTTAGAACTATCATAAAAAACGTCTTTATCTTTTTCAACCTCACTGACGATTATATCTTTCGCTTTCAGAATTTCCCTGTCAACGTAATCTGTGTTGCCTGCAGCGTTTAACCGAAGAAATAGCCAGCGCAAAACTCGCCGCCTTAGAACTATCATAAAAAACGTCTTTATCTTTTTCAACTTCACTGACGATTATATCTTTCGTTTTCAGAATTTCCCTGTCAACGTAATCTGATATGAAAACAAGTAAAAGAAGCTGGCAAAAAGTGGTTGCCGTGCAAACTAAATAGGCAGCAAGTGGAACACCCGATTTCTGATCGGGACCTAGTAAAATGCTGAATGAATAGCATGAATTTACAATCCAATAAACAAACCAGATGAAGAGAATTGGAGACAGAATATCGTTAGCTTTTTTGATGATGGATGTCACTTTGGACAAACTTTCATTTATTGTTATTAATTTACCAATTGTTACATCATTTTCAAGAATTTCGACAATCGTAAGGTTTAAAGTGTTGAGCGTTTTGTAATATTCAATTAGCGAGCAGCATGCAATCAGGACAGTCATAGCAGGGACACCAGCAAACAAAAAATTCATAAAGGTAACTGTGAAATACGCGAATATCGTCAGTATGCCTCTAACTTCCTCGGTTATATCGAGTAAGACGATCCCAAGAGTATATCGGTCGATGTAAATATCGAAATTTTGATCCACGAGTATTCGACTCATCCAGAGCACAAAATTTATTACCGCAATCATGAAGAAAATGAAAAAATGTTTCTTTAAGCTTTTGTACCGAGCTTGAAGGCCAAATTGTTTTTGTTGTTGGAACAACTCCTCCATGATCTTGAATAGTTGCCCAGTTCTTCGGTTAACAAAAAATCGTAATAATACTACAGCAAATAAATCTACAGCATGCACATAGCTTACTCTATTTTTTGCAATAAAGCATGTGTATGGTATTACCAGTATGTAGTATAGAGATAAAACATTCCAAAAGACTTTAATTAGCTTCAGGATTCTCTTCAGAAGACAATGAGAAAAGCATGTGTTATTTTGCCTTAGATGAATATTTGCACCAAATATACTACAAGCTATGACTAAGAATCTGTACTTGTTAATAATATCTGTATCGTCTGACAGATTTGGCGTAGATAAATCATTTGCTGGCGATTTCATATTGCTGTGCTCCCAAAGAAACAATTGAAACATTAAGAAATATTTAATTAAGTGGCTAATTTTCTTTCTTCAAATCTTTTAAAAATATGACGTACTAAGCAAGAAAGATAGTAATTACCTATAAATAAAGCTAGTAATTAGTTACATGCCAAACCAATTGAAAGAATACATTACTAAAATATTCTAGTAGCAAAATCTTTCTCGTCAGAATTTTCAATACTTACTACCTACCTAGATGTTTTAATATTCATTTTGGCATGGTTTACATCTCAAAATGCTAATAAATAATCAAATTTTGTTACATCTGTGTCAATCCAAACGGTTCTATTTTTATAAACGTTGTGAGAACGGTGATAAAATTGGTATTTCATTCCTTCTATGATTTTCAAAAATCAACAACTGTCTTGAAATCTGTTCTATCACTGTTAATGACATAGAAAGTTGGTAAACTAATCTAGCTTTGTTNTCTTCAGGTAACGTTGAGAGCAGAATGCATTATTCATGTTTAGAAGGATCTTTGCACCAAATACATCACATGCTATTATTAAATATTTGTATTCTTTTTTAACATCGGCATCTGACATATCGATGTAGTAATCGATGGATTTAACCAAATCATGATCGTTAAACCGAAATGCCATGCTTCTTATTTCATATTTCATGTCATGTTTCTTATTTCATATATATCACTGAGATTTTTTTATGAAGTCGATTCTATTGATTTTTTTTAATTACTTGGCACTTGTAAAATCAGGTGCATATGGAATTGTTTTTTTTTTTGTTTTTTTGATATTGACAAAAGCATTTTCTTGAAAATGCTCTGAGAAAGCAGTTCGTTAAATAGCCATTTCGTCTATTACCATCTTCCCTTGTTTGAAGATATAAATTTCTTCCGAAGCATCAAGCTTAATGCAACACATTTGATTAGAAAATGCAAAGTATTATGAAAAATGTATGAAAAAGTGCGTACTCAGCCATTGTCGGGAATCGAACCAGGGGATCGAGCTTGTATTATCTGGCTTGGTATGGCAGCATATATGATCAATATTATAGTGTCTGACTGAGTGTCAAAATTACTGGTTAATAATCAAGGGAGATATATATATATTCATTACATGAGCAAAAGTTTTCTAATTTCAATTTTTCTTTTCTTTTAAAGGCACTTACGAAATAAGAAATAAAATAAAATAAAATGAATTAAATAAAAAAAGATTTTAGTTAGATTACCATATTGTAAAATAAGTACAAAAAACAACAATATTGTGTTCCCTAATCGAATTAATAAAATACGGCTGAGCCAGGATTCAAACCATGCACCACTGGGTTAGCAAGTTCGTATTTCGATGTGAACCACACACTTCGTTCACCTGACTTACGGATGCAAATCAATCTTTACAATCAATTCTGGTGTTTTTCCGTGGGGTCATATTATGCTCCACTGTGCGGCTCCTAATTGATCTATACTTATTTGACTTGGTAGGGTAGGATATTTAATTGATATATAATATTTGATAATAGTTTCAAAATTAAAGGTTAAAAATCAGTTGAAATAGGGGGCAATATGTATGTATATTCAATACATGAGCAAAATTTTTCTAACGATTTTGTTTTAAGGACACAAGAAAATAAAAAATAAATAAATGTAATGAATAAATAAATAGAAATAAATAAAGAATATATTATTTACCTTACCATTTTGCAAGATAATTAAAAATAATTTCAATCTGTAACTCTTTTAATGAAATTCATCAACACCGAAAATCAAATCACGCACCATGGGCTTAGAAATTTTGTGCTTCGAACTACGCCAAGCTCGTCTTCAATCTGGCCGTGGTAGTATATCAAGCTTCTTAAGTTATTTCCGTGGTTTTTCAGTGGGACTATTCCCCATTTAATTTGTCTATAATTCTGTGGCCATAAATTTGTCTAAAATTGTTTAGCTTGGTTTGGTAGCGTATATACCAAGCTAAACAATTTTGTTGGTCTAACAATATATGAGCAATTCTACAAGTAAACGCCAATTAGGCGGCCAAAAAAAATTTTAACAAATTTTGGGGGGAACACACTATTTTTTCATGAATTTTCTTCTTTTTTACACCCTAAAATGGCAAGAAAAAATCGTGAACATGAAATTTTTTCTTTGTGACATACTTTGAATGTGACATACTCTTTCTGACATACTCATATAAATCTGAGCCATTTATTCAAATAAAACGATTTTTACATAAATATAATATTATTATAATGTCTCTCTAAAACGTATTTATAGAGATTTCATACTATAAGATTATATTTTAGTATAAAAAACAAAACTAAAAAAATTTAATCAAAGTTCGTAAATTGAAAAAATCGGGAAAAATTNATAAATATATATATATATATATATATATATATTGTTAGACCAAGTTTCAAAATAATAGCTCAGTATTAAGGGTTTTAATGTTGAACAATACAATCTCAATATTAAAGGTGAGAAATGGCACATTATGTATATTCATTATAGGAGCTAATTGTGGGGATAGTAGCTATCGACGATGTCAATCATCATCTATGTAAAGGCACCCCAACATAAAATCGAGCTAACGTGTATTATATACTAGGGAATTGGAATTGTATTTTTGTAGTGGCAGAAGCACTACCGTACTCACCCACCAGAATCGATGAACTGATACCACGAGTTGATTCATTGCGGTTTCGTGAGAAGCCAGGAGAGCTGTATTAAGATCAGCGTACTTTTAGATGCTTATCGTAAGAGTTGTATTAAGTTCACGGCCATGATCGACCCTGTGTTGCCATTAGCTGTGGAGTATATAGACGTTTTGTGTGATCGAGACTGAGTAACAACAGCGTGTGGAGGGGGATAATGTCACAGTCACAAGTAGCAAGTCAACTGTTCATTGGGGACCAACTATTGAAGTATATAAAAGTTCATGTAAAAGTGGGAGTTTCGCATCCCATCCGGCGTGTTCACATCCCATCCGGATCACCAGTCTGGGGATATTAGTTATCGACAATATCAACCTTCATCTATGTAAAGTTACCACAACATAGAATCGAGTTAACATGTCTTGTATACTAGTGAATTGGAATTGTGCTTGTGTAGTGGTCGGGGCACTACACTAATCTTTTCTAATTTTCAACACTTATATTTTAAACGAACTCAAAAATAATAAATTAAAAAATTAAATAAGAGTATATTTTATTTACATTACCATAGTGTAAAATAACTATAATCTTGTTTCACTACACCACTCCCTTTGTCCACCTGATGTCGGACTTTTACCAAGCTTTTTAAATCATTTCTGGGGGTTTTCAGTGAGACCATATTATGTCCCATTGTGCAGCCCTTAACTTGTCTATAATTATTTGGTTCAGTCTGGTAGCATATATGATTATTATATAATATCTGATCGAATTTCAAAGAATTATAGGTTAATTGTTAAAAGGAGATACGGTGCCTCATATATATTCAGTACACGAGCAAAAATTTTCTAAATCCGATATTAAAAAGGGTATTTTAAAATATATTTCATTAAAATAACCGTACTGTAAAATAGGGGGAATGAAGGGTTTTAAAAGAAAAGGATAATTCGGTAATAAGAGGAACGAATCGGCTTACAACCAGCCTCAGCATTTTCGAGTGCTATGACATGCCACTACGGGCTACGAACTCTCCCCTTTGGGATCAGCATTTCTGGAGCTTCTACGAAATCGTGGTTCATCCGACTTAGAAACGGAATTCAATACTTATAAACTGATAGTAGAGTCGTGTACTGATAAAAATAGTGGATTCGATTATTAATCAAACGATAGTGGGTTCCCGTACCAAAAAAATGAGAGTGGGTACGAAAACCTATAAAAAATTAGTGAATTTTGAGTACTGAAAAAATGAGAGTCAGTTCGAAAAATCCAAACAAAGATGGTTGATTTCAGTGTCAATTAAAACGGAACAGATTTGAGAACCGATTAAGAGATGGTGCGTTCGAGTACTGATCAAATAACAGGTAAGAGGGGCCAATTAAAAAAGCAATAGATTGAGAACCGATAAAAATGTGGTCTCAACTATAAGTACAAAAACCGTTAATTCCAGTTTTAAACAAAATACAGCCGGATCGAAATTTGATAAAATGATAATGGGTTCCAGTACTGATATAAAGATAGTGCGTTCGGGTTATGATTAAATAACAGTAGTTTTAAGTACTAGTAAAGTTATAGTGAGTTAAAATATCAATGAAATAATGGATTCGATTATTGATCAATTGATAGTGGGTTTGAGTAATGAAAAAATAGGAGGCGGTTCAAAATAAAATAAAAAAGATTGTCGGTCTTAGTATTGATAAAAATCGAGTGTTTTCGAGAATCAATTGCAAAGTAGGGGATTTGAGTACTGAGAAAAAGATTGCTGGTTCTGTAACGGAGAAAATATTAAAGATTCGTGTAGCAATAAAAAATAGAGGATTCGAGTACCGATAAAAAAGACAGTGGGTTCGAGTGGAGAGAGTGAGAGGATCGAAACACAGATCAAAAGATAGTTGGTTCTAATACAGATCAAAAGACCGATTTTCTAACCACTGAACTAGTACGGCTCTTAAAAAAAGATAAAGCTGGTTCGAGTTTTGAACAAAATAATTTTGTTTTTAAATTCATAAAACGGTAGTGGTTTCAAGTACCGTTAAAGAGATAGTGAGTTCGAGTAATGATTATAGGTTCGAGTACTAATCAAATGATAGCAAGTTTGAGTGCCGATAAAAATAGGGAGTTTTATTATTGATCAAATGACAGTGGCTTCGAGTACCGATAAAAAGTGAGTTGCTCTGAGTACCAACAAAAAGTTAGTGGGCTCTTGTTTTGAACAAAAGAGAGTAGGTTCAAAAATTGATCAAATGTTAGTGAGTTCAAATACAGATTAAAAAATAGTAGATTCGATGAACGATAAAAAGGGAATATATTCAAGAACTGACTAAATGATAGTTAGTTGATTGTTGACTAAATGATTTTCAGTGGCCTCGGACCGCTGAAATTCAGTCCTACTGCGTAAAGTTGTAGTTCATTTACGTCGCACTAGAGCTGTACAATGGGCTATTGGCAACGGTCTGGGAAACATCCCTGAGGATGATCCGAAGACATGTCATCACAATTTTGATCCTCTGCGGAGGGGATGACACCCCTGCTTCGGTAGCCCGACAACCTACACGCGAAGTCGAGCACTTTACGGTAAAACAGTTTAACGAGGACCAATACCGCACACCCTTGGTCCCTCCGCAGACTGATCCAAGTGGTCACCGATCCGCACACTGACCGCAGCCAGTGATGCTTGACTTCGGTAATCGACTGGAAACCGTGTCTTAACAACCAGTTCACTGCGGCACCCTACTACGTAAAGTACCGATTATTGGATCAAAAGTCACTCTAGATGGTTCATTTTTTTTAATCTGCGTACTGCAAATTTAAAAAATGTTAAAGCTTGGGAAAAAAACAGCTATCAAAATCTTGCCAATCACTACTGAGCAAAGAGAAACTGATAATATCAAAGCCTGTTTGATACCGAAAGAAAAAAAAAGTATTTATTATACAATAATTAAAAACATTCACATCTTCATAAGGCAATTAAACCTTCTTCACTAGTGGCTCTACAGATTTCGATAGTGTTTCTGTTTCTAATCAGTAGAAATATATCGTATAATATTAGTAATGCGTGCATTTTTGGTTACATCTTTGAAAGAATTCTAAATTGATATACATATATTAAGGATGAAGATTAAGGAATATCTTGTATTTCTCTTTGGTGGTACTGAAATCATGCCATACAACAGATTCTGAGTAGGCAACAATAATCAACTAAAATTACAAAACATACATTGACAGTATGCTTTAGGTTATTTGGTTTGAGAATTTAAAAACGAAACCCCAGGGTATGTTAAATCAATAACCAAAGAATGAAATTTCCTTTTCCCCTTAACAGATATGTAAAAAGCAACTTTTTCTTAAAATATAAAGCATAAAGTAGTCAAATTCTCTCTTTTTTATCGCTTAAAGTGCTAGATAATTCTTTTCATTATTAAATTCAGTTATAAAATGTCTATTTAACAGTATTTCCATATTATATCTGCATGAGAGACAGCATATTTTTTACTTAAAATTTAAAAAAAGTCCTTCTGCAGTATTATTATTTAATTTTTAATTTAAAAGTTTTTATATTTTCTTTGAAAAGCACTTAATATTTTACAAATTACCAACAAATTAGTTCTTTTTTTTTATTTATTTACTTATTTATTTATTTTGGCAACTCATATTAACCTTTGAATCCTACTTAATACGTATAAATTGTATAATGCAAATAGTTTTATAACAAAAATTGCTGACTTGCGATTTTTTCGTATTCATGTCTTATTATTGAATAATTTTGCATTTTCAATAATATTTTCAAACATATTTACTAAAATATGCTTAATTCTTTTATCTGATATATTCGCTGCTCCGGAGTTAGGCTTTTCACGACATTACCAGTAAATTGGAGATAGATACATAAGCAATATAAATGACATAGAAGCGCTACATATTGAAAGTGACATATGTATATATAGATTAATTTGCGAGACATTGTAATAAAAATATTAAATAAAATTTTTGAAGCAACGATGACAAATATCTTCTATTATCAATGAATATCGAATAAATTTGTTCTCTACAAAGAAATTTAATAGTTTTGAAATTTAAAAGTTTTAGCTAACTCATTGCATTTACAGTGAGCAAACAACGTATTACTCTGAATAACTTTTAATCTCTTTTAAAGGTCAGGTTTTCACGTTTTAGGACTCAATCTTAAAGGCTCGAGAGGACAATCTCAAATATGCTAATTAACATGTGCAGACGATGTTTTAAGTCAAGAAATCAGACACAAAAACGTACTTTCGCTGAAAAAGCATACCTTTTTATAGACTGGGCAATTTCTGATATCCAAAATATAGGAGCTAGCCGTAATCTGGAAAATACGGTTCCATTAGCTTGGTCAGGAGAGCGCTCCTAAGTATGAATCCCTTAATGTTAATTTCACTTATTGCTTATTTCGCTATATCTCGAGAACTTTTTATCTGGATTGAAAAATTTTCACGTAAAATTCTGAAATTCCTTTATCTAAAGAAATTTCATGCAAAAAATAACTTTTAGTTAATATTTATTATTTTTGATTGCTTTTAATAATGATGGAAAAAATTTTGAATTGCAAAGAAACAATTTTTCGAAATTTTACATGGTAAAATGCAAAGTTTGAGCAAAATCGGTCAAATAATCTCTGAAAAATCGAATTTTAAGTATCTGACAATTTTGAAATTCAATTTGTTGGAACTATTCAACCGATTTCGTTCAATGTCTGTATTTTGCCATGTAAAATTACATTCCTTAAAAAGATGCAAAAATTTATGACTTATAATTTCAAATTTTTCTATCATTAGTTTATGGGAAATGCTATTAAGACATGAAAAAATGAGACCCTTCATAGCATCTAAGTATTTCTTGTAATTAGCCACAACATCGGTATTAAGTTCATCTGGAATGCTGTTAAAACAGAGAGGCAGGAAATCTATGGGAGAGGTATCATTTCTTTGATATAATGAACCCTGCCAATAAGTTTGTGTTGAAACCTTATACAAAGTGTTATTAGGGCGTTTTGAAATGAAATCCATAATAGATGACATAATTTCTCTAATATAATTAGTGATAATATCTAGGGGAGAGTCGGGTAGCCTCGCCCAGCAGGTACCCCCGCCCACTGTCAATTTCATATGTATAGAATATTTTTTCAAGTCAATGGGCCATCGGACATTAATTGTTATATTAAAAAAAGATTATTTTCAAAGTTTCAAGTATTTATGCAGCTGGTAACATGGTAAACAATAGTTTTGAAAATATGTTGAATACAGTAGTCATGAAATTAAGAAAAATTGGTTGAATGTTTCGATTAAACTTCATTTTAATACTAAAAAAATAATTTTTTCTATACATACAGCATTAAAGTATGTAGTCTTAAGTTTAATTT
>NC_092206.1:14928093-14942716 GCF_043381705.1 Parasteatoda tepidariorum
TCGGATATAACAAATATTTCGGACACTCACCAAAGCGACTATTTGACTATTGAAATTCACCAGTGAAAGTCGGCATTCTCTTGATTTCGGTCATTCATGGGAAACATACATACATTTATATATATATATATATATATATATAACAGGGTGCAAAAGGAATCCGATAATGGATGGTAAAACTTCGGGTGAAATTAGCAACAATGCAAATACATTTCTACAAAGGGTTATAGTTCTATTGTTTGTTTAAATGCTGTTGATATATTAAGACTAGAAGAATAATGATGGTCTTGACATTATCATATCTCATCGGCATAACTAGTAGATAAACTTTTATAAAAGAAGAGTGTATATCGAAAGCTATCAAGACATGGAGCAGGCATGTCAAATATGAACGACATCACTTCTCACACGTAGTAAGCTCAATTGTCAATAAAGTTGTTCAAAACTGTTCAGATACGTAAGTATGCTGCACAAATATAACTAGTCTATCAAAATTTCATTCATGTATTATGCACTATTATGAATAAGAGTCTTCAAGAGCAAGCATTCAGAAATATTGTATAAGTAGAACGCACAGTTGGAATTTTAATCGATTGAAAGTTTGTTCAAGTCTTGTATTTTATTTTGCAATGAGTTGAAGTATAATCACTTCATAAGTTACAATAATTCCTAAAATAGCTAAAACAAGCCTCTTTTCCAATCTGAACATCCCCAGTGGCGTTATAGATATTTGTTGCCTGCAAAGTTTGACAGATGAAATAATAAGTCCAAAGTTCGTCGCTTTGGAGACATCGTAAAAAATGCTATGATCCCTTTCAACCAGTGAAACAATGATATCTTTTGTTTTCATAATTTCTTTGTCAACATAATCGGCGAGAAAAACTAGTAAAAGAAACTGAAAAAAAAGAGTGGCTGTATATAACAAGTATGTCGAAAGAGTGATTCCAAACTTGTGATGCGAACCAAATAAAGTGCTGAAAGAGTAGCAAGAATTGACAATCCAATAAAAAAACCAGATAAATAAAATTGGTGATAAGATATCATTAACTTTTCTTACAAGAGACGAGAATTTGAACAGACTTTCGTTAATTCCTATAAGCTTGCCTAGTGTTATATTATTCTGAAGAATGTCTGCAATTATTGTGTTCAGAGTGTTGAGGGCTTTATATTGTTCGAGCAAAGAACAGTAAGCAATTAAAACAGTAATGGAGGTAAAGCCAGTGAAAAGAAAGCTCTTAATGCTAACGACGCAATAAGTAAATATTAACAATCTGTTCTGATTTTCCTGCATCGAGTGTATTCCAAATGTGTACCGATCTATATTTCGAGAGAAGTTTTCTTTAAGAAGCATGCTCGCCATCCACAATGAAAAGTTAATGAATACGACAATGAGGAAAAAGAATAAATGTTTTTTAAAAGTTTGATATTTAACTTGTAGTCCGAACTGTTTCCGAAATCGAATAACCTCGTCAATAGATTTCAGTAGTTTCCCAATTTTACAGTTAAAAACGAAACGTAATATGATTATTGACAATATATCAACAGCATGAATATATCCTGATGTGTTATCTGATATGAAACATGCATATGATGTTACAGTAAGGTAGTAGATTGATAAAACATTCCAAAATGCATTAATTATTGTCAATAATATCTTTAGGTAACATTGCGAACAGAGTGCATTATTCATGTTTGGAATGATCTTTGCACCAAATACATCACATGCAATTATTAAATATTTGTATTCTTTTTGAACATCGGTATATGACATTACGATGTAGTAATCGGTGGATTTAACCAAATCATGATCATTAAACCGAAGTGTCATGTTTCTTATTTCATATTTCAAAAAAATCTAATCAAACAGAGATTTTTTTATGAAGTCGATTCTATTGATTTATTTAATTACTTGTCCCTTGTAAAGTCAGATACATACGGAATTGTTTGTTTTTTTCGATTCTGACAAAAGCGTTTTGATTCCGTCTGTTACCATCTTCCTTTGTTTGGAGATATAAATTTCGTCCAAAGCAATAAGCGTAATGCAACACATTTTATTAGAAAATGCAAAATATTACGAAAGTGCGGGTATTCAGCCATTGTCGGGAATCGATTTTTGAGGGGGAAAAGTTATATGGTACACGAAAAAAAGAAGCAGTTTCGATAAATATTTTGAGATTTCATGTTTCTTCAAAAATTATTTGATTTAAAGACAACTTGACTATGAACAATAATAAGACTGAGTTCAAAGATTGCTGTATCGTCAGCACTAAATGTTTCATTTTTATAGTGCTAGACAGTTTCTTAAATAAATATTGAGGTGTGTTGCTTTTCCTTTTGCTTCCTATTTTTCTTACAAAACGTATTGATTCAAGAAAAATCGAATTTTCAGTGCTAACAATAAAGTAATATATATAAATTAAATATGGAGGGTGAATTATTTCTAATAGCAAACTAATAACTGCCATGAACGATTCCGATAATATTTTGCAAGTCTTCCTAATTTATTATTTATATTGTTATTTTGAACAGTTAACATCATTAAAAAACGCGATCACGCATAGACTCGTTGAAAAAATAACCTGTTATATTAAAATTTCAATAAAAACAATTAGAAATATCTACTCTTCTAACGATATAAATTTCTTGTTTGTAGCCCTCCAAATTTTAAACCTTTTTTTTATCGATTTCAAGAAGTAATGAAAGTAAACATATAATTGAGTTATTGCTAGTTTTTTTTTCAAGCGTTATAAAAAATAATTAAAATTATCTAGCAGAATTAAGTTTGTATTCCATATACATTAACTTAAAGTTGATTTAAAACCCGAATCGATTTCCAAGACGTTGAATTGAAATATTATTATTTGCCTAAAAAACTCATTTACTTCAAAAATAGACAGTTTGGAAAAAACGGTCGACAAGTCTCAGGCGCTCAAAAATAGGCGCCCACCTTTAAGACTTGCCAGACTTGAATGAGAAGAAACAAAAGAGATTTGAAAAATAAAACATGAAGTTGCCAACAAAAATAGGAAAATAAAGGTGACAAAACTAGAAAGAACATCAGTAGCCGGGAGAAAAAACAAACATGAAAAACCGAAAAAGACGAACCACGTGGCTGAGAGGGGCAAATCAGGATAAAAAATATTTCCACGCCCTAATGGAGACATGAATTAGAAATTTTTATTAATATTATTATTAATAATAATATATTGACTAGAGGTCACTGCTTGACTCCAGCTTCACTTCGATAGCCAAATCCCATGATTGCGCAGCAATTATTTTTATTCCTCGAAGAAAAGCAGATTGTCCTTTGAAAAGTAAATTGGTGTCATTTCTTAGTTCGATAAAAAGGTATCTAATTATTTTAGACCTAGTTGGCACTACCTCTTACCCTCTATCTCTTACCCCCTAACCCCCAAAGATAGTTATATATTTGGAGGTTTGGGGGATTGAGTGTAGTGTACACTTATATGATCGGCCTTGTAAACCAAGCTCACTTCGCTCGCCAACTGAGTCCTGCTTCAAATGCATCCTAGAATATGGCAGTATAAATAATCGAAGAACTATATATTTTCTTCTCCCAAGCAGTGAGTAACACAAAAACTACATATTTATGCCATAAAATCTGTATCTTAATTTTTTCAGAGCTTTTAGTTGCCAAAAGTTTTCGATAAAAAAAAAAAAAAATTAAGTACTAAATATATGAAAAGCAAAACACAATCGCGTAGAATTATTAGTTTTAAAGGTTTGGTACAATTATTATTATTGCTTCGGTTTTTATAAACAACGCAAAATATTTTTTAGACAAGGTTGAAAAATTTTAGTTATTTTATTAAGTTTGTTACTGAATTTCAATAGGCTTTCTCCAAATCTTTCCAATCAGTTAAAAACTTTTTAAATGAATTCAAAATAATATCCGGAACATACTTGCTAAATTAATGTTAAACCACCGTCACACATAACTATAATTAAATAAAAACCATTAATGGTGTTGCTTTACCTTTGTTAGTTGGAACTGGCGAATCGATTATTGGCAGCGATATGACATTATTTGGAAGTGGAATTATGTATCATGATTTAGAAACAAATTTTTTTAAGTAAATAAATAAAAAAAACTTGTACTGTTTCCGGTAAAAAAAGCAAAAACTATTATTTTTTGGTAAACTTATAAATATAATCTGTGCTAAGTATTTTGTTAAGTACGCCATTTGCCAATATCAGCAAGAATGCTTTGTGAAACCAAGCGAATTTAAGACAGAGGGCACATTTCTTATTTTTCAGTGGCGCCATCTAAGGCTAAAAATATGACTTTAGGCACACACACGTCACAGCCCGTTTATAGTACGGACCCATTCATATTTCCATTAATTCATCCACAGACTGTAATTTTGATTTGAACCAAAGAACGATCAATCTCCAATTCAGTACCTCCAGAGGTATTGATTTGTTATGGGAACACGGAGGGCTTTGTGATCCAACAGGTTTAGCGTGCACCAGTCACCATTTATCACACGCGAGATCTTCGGCCGGTTAGGATCGAACTCACGACTTCTTTGATATGGGCCCAACGCTCTGCCAACAGGGCTATCCCGACCACCTTGCTAAGTATGCGCATTAAAAAAATTGCTTACAAAAACTCAAAATTTGTGCTAAAGAAATTACATTATTTAATTATGCTGTTGCTTATACCCACTTGACCAACAGAAGCATTATATCAAGTCCATGAACTCATCCAAAAAGCTGCCAAAGCTATGTACTATTGCAGCAGGATTGGAGACCAGGTGGCTCTTCTGGCAGCCAATACACGATAGGATGTGGGCAGGAGCGGACTGGCTCACATTGCACTTAGGGCAGGGTAAATAGAATTTAAGGCCCGCAACGTGACGTTGGGATCGAGTGTGTCCGCTTCTAAGTCTGGCAAGCGTCGTTTGGACACGCCTATTGCTTGCCCTGATCAGAGAAGGACCAGGCCGGCCTTCCCCATACCAATCGTGCACAGGAGCTTTTTTCCAGCAGGAGCCAATATCTTGCCTAGTCCGGGTTGCTATTTCTGAGAAAGTAAGAAGGTCATCGCCAGCAGTATCTCTATGGCTGCCCTCACAGGCAAGATCGTCAGCAATTTCATTCTCGTAGACATTCACCTGCGACGGTACCCACTGAAAGAAAATCCATTATTTAATGTTAACTAAAGCGTAATTTTAAAAACAAAAAAGGCTTAAATGCGATGACTCTCACTTATTCATCACACCCACTTCGCATAGATGGATGTTTAAGTCATTTTATTCAATATCGTATAATTTACATGAGATATCTCATGGATATCCGAGTATATCACAAAGTATCATTTCATCAAAACGGTATCTAAGAATTGGATACCGTTTTCAATTTCTTTTAACTACAGAATGTTCATCATATAAACAGAGTGTCTGCTTTGCAAAAAAGTCGCTAGTGTAGCAAACAGAGTTTATGATCTATCGTACAACCCCAATTTTCCAGAACAAATGTTCAAGAAGTATTTTAAAATTTTTCTTGCAAAACACTATTTCAAATAAATATCTACTAACGAAGGTCATGGAGAAATTTTGAAGAAAAGGTGGAAATGAACTAGACATACTCCCAATAAAGTGAACCGGGTTTGAATCCCTGAGATGGCTGGTCGATGCGAATCCGCATCCGGCTTACACCGACCATTGCGCAGACATTAAATATCCTCAGGGGTAGACGGATCATGGGTTAGAGTCCCTTTGCAGACAGGCTAATCTAGGGAGGCTCTCGTGGTCTTCCTCTCCATGTAACGCAAATGCGGGTTAGTTTCATCAAAAAAGTCCTCCAACGAGGACAAAATTTCCCCCCAATACTTGGTCGGAGAGTTCCCTTGTCTTCTGGATTGGGTTTAAAATTACAAGACCACGGAGTTAAACATTAGTAGTCGTAAACCTAAGAAATTGGGTCAGCTGTTCAACGACGGTTATAAAATATATTAAAAAAAATAATAAATAAAAAAATACTCTTCGTCTAAAACGAATTAGCTCTTTTTACATAGCACTTACTCGGGCTCCCGATGGAAAACGTAAAAGAGGAAGGGTGAGACTTACTTTTGCAAAGATACATGCACCAAGATCTGTTCAAAGAAAACCTAAATGGATGGAAGGAGGCAAGTGGACTGACTCAGGACATGGATACCTGATGGAAAAAGAGACTTGAGTCCTAATTTATCAACTAGCATGATAAGGATAGGTAGGTACGTATAGCTCGGATTGTCTGCCGTTGACCACGGTGAGGATTATCTGCAAGTTCTGCGAAGAGATCGAATGTACAATTTCGAATGAATAAATAATGCTTCTAAAGCAAGAAACAAAAACGAGTGAATGATTTTCTAAACGTGTAACTGAACAGTTTTTTACTACCCTTTGTCTAAGTATTTATGCGTCGAACAAAGATTTCTGCTGTATGTTTATAATCTATAGACATGCATGAATTCCTTTGAAAACTATTTTTCTCGCTTCCACCTTGCTTTTTTTCGGATTATTCACGAACTACGTTACCCGCTGTGCCCTTGTCACCCGATACAGCGGATAATCGGGGCTCTTCTGTACAGTTTGATTTAGATTTATAGTACCACATACGAAAAAAAATATAAGACTCTTACCTTTTTAAAAAATAAAGAAAAAAAACAATATTTAACTGTTAGATTTGCACTTTCCTCTCAAAGAATTTGCTTTCGTTTCTTTTGAAAAAAATTTTTAAACTGTATAACTTTTTCAGCTACCGGTTTCATTAAGATAAGTTTAGCTTTTCCCTCTTTTAATTAATAATTTAGCTCATGATGATTATTTTAAAACAAATTCACAGCTGTACCACGATTTAATGCTCAATCAATTTTGTTAAATTCATTAGTAGCTTTATAATTTACGTTTACAAGACTAGATAAGCTTAAAGAATGCAACTTCCATTATCTTGTAACATTATGTCTGTTAAATTCACATATACTTTTTATTTATTATCATATAAAAAAAATTGTCTCTAAAGATACCATTTAACAATAGTGCAGAGATATAGTCTCCAAACATTTACTTTCATTGAATATTTCAATTGAATATGATAAATTTTTTGCACAAAATTTTCACACAAAGTTGACTGGGCGCATTTTTCACTGTTATAAATTTCAGAGTGCGTTAAACCATAATATCATTCAAATTTGTTGCTACCATAAAATGATGCTACCCATAAATGAAAGTTGAATCAGGTTAACTTAAAACATGATAGTACATGATAGTATAGTTCAGCACAGCTTGATGCCACAAACCAGTTAAATTGAAACTTCATTGGCACGATACTATTGTTCAACTTGAACAGCCCCTGAAAGTTCTGGTAGATTTTGTTCAAAGTGCCAATATTATGGTTCTGCGTCGAAACAATATTTCTATAAATGCTTGTTTTATATACTGATAATATTTCTAACAGGTTCACGTGAAATAAAATAAAATAAAATAAAATAAAGCTTTCAGTTTCAAGCTTTTTATTTTGAATACATTTAAAATTGAAAACGTAATATTACAATATTAAATAAAGCAATATATATCTATATTATAAAATGTCAATAAAGATATCAATGCAAGCTTGCAAATATTTCAAAATTGTTTTCATACAGGCATTTAAAATTGAATGAAATAATGCCTCTGTCACAATCCAACTTGAGCAATATAGTAATTTCATGGTTGTCTGTACAGTAAGTAAAAATCATGTTTGAATTAATGTCATTCGGTTTCATTTTATTCCGCTAAAAGTTGGAGTATGACCACTTCGTAAGTAACAATAATTCCTAAATTAACTAAGACAAGTTTTTTCTCTAATCGAAACATTCCCAGAGGGTTTATAAATATGTGTTGCCTGCAGCGTTTAACCGAAGAAATAACCAGCGCAAAACTCGCCGCCTTAGAACTATCATAAAAAACGTCTTTATCTTTTTCAACCTCACTGACGATTATATCTTTCGTTTTCAGAATTTCCCTGTCAACGTAATCTGCTATGAAAACAAGTAAAAGAAGCTGGCAAAAAGTGGTTGCCGTGCAAACTAAATAGGCAGCAAGTGGAACACCCGATTTCTGATTGGGACCTAGTAAAATGCTGAATGAATAGCATGAATTTACAATCCAGTAAACAAACCAGATGAAGAGAATTGGAGATAGAATCTCGTTAATTTTTTTGATGATGGATGTTACTTTGAACAAACTTTCATTTATTGTTATTAATTTACCAATTGTTACACCATTTTCAAGAATTTCGGCAATCGTAAGGTTTAAAGTTTTGAGCGTTTTGTAATATTCAATTAGCGAGCAGCATGCAATCAGGACAGTCATAGCAGGGACACCAGCAAACAAAAAATTCATAAAGGTAACTGTGAAATACGCGAATGTCGTCAGTATGCCTCTAACTTCCTCAGTTATATCGAGTAAGACGATACCAAGAGTATATCGCTCGATGTAAATATCGAAATTTTCGTCCACGAGTATTCGACTCATCCATAGCACAAAATTAATTACCACAATCATGAAGAAAATGAAAAAATGTTTATTTAAACTTTTGTACCGAGCTTGAAGTCCGAATTGTTTTTGTTGTTGGAACAACTCCTCCATGGTCTTGAATAGTTGTCCAGTTCTTCGGTTAACAAAAAATCGTAATAATACTACAGCAAATAAATCTACAGCATGCACATAGCTTACTCTATTTTTTGCAATAAAGCATGTGAATAGTATTACCAGAATGTAATATAGAGATAAAACATTCCAAAAGACTTTAATTAGCGTCAGGATTCTCTTCAGAAGACAATGTGAAAAGCATGTGTTATTTTGCCTTAGATGAATATTTGCACCAAATATACTACAAGCTATGACTAAGAATCTGTACTCGTTAATAATATCTGTATCGTCTGACAGATTTGGAGTAGATAAATTATTTGCTAGAGATTTCATATTGCTGTGCTCTCAAAGAAACAATTGAAACGTTAAGAAATATTTAATTAAACTTTTGAAGTGGCTAATTTTCTTTCTTCAAATCTTTTAAAAATATGCCGTACTAAGCAAGAAAGATAGTAATTACCTATAAATAAAGCTAGTAATTAGTTATATGCCAAACCAATTGAAAGAATACATTACTAAAATATTCTAGTAGCAAAATCTTTCTCGTCAGAATTTTCAATACTTACTACCTACCTAGATGCCTTAATATTCATTTTGGCATGATTTACATCTCAAAATACTAATAAATAATCAAATTTTGTTACATCTGTGTCAATCCAAACGGTTCTATTTTTATAAACGATGTGAGAACGGTAATAAAATTGGTATTTCATTTCTTCTATGATTTTCAAAAATCAACAGCTGTCTTGAAATCTGTTCTGTCACGGTTAATGACATAGAAAGTTAGTAAACTAATCTAGCTTTGTTGCATGTGAATCAATAAAAGCGGTAATTTTGTAGTAAACAATTAATCTTCTTGTTATTAAACCAATGCTTCTTAATAAACCAATTTCAAATCATGTTTACCAAAATTAAAAGCTGCATTGAAATATATTATTCTACTGTTTCAAACAATGAAAGCAAGTAAATAAGCTATCTTTGTTGCATGGGAACTAGCTCTAAATGTATTATGACACGGCTCGGAAAACAATCAAAAAAGTCCGTTTTTACTAACATAATTAATTTAATATCTGTTTATTGATTCACAAATCGAATCTGATTGACCTCTGAAAAAATTTAACCATTTTCTTTTAGATTATAATTTCTTTGATACTACATTAAACCAACAAAGCATCGTTAGATTCCTAATTAAAAAAAGAATACTTTTTAAATCTGATAAACTCATTTTCTAGGAAAACATAATTACGATGTAACTTTTAAAAAAATTACTATCGATAAAGTATGCACTTAACTATATCAACTTTGTGAAGAACATTTTAGTATACTATAACAACAACAAACCATCTAATAGACACTAAAAGCAGCTATTATAATAATATAATGGATGAAAAATAGGCTTGATGATAACTATATCGAAACAGACCAATGAAGCTTTTAAAATATTTCAGTATTTTTTTTAAAAAAAAGTTTCTACATTAAACGAAATACTAAACGATTGTAAGACGCTTTATCGATTATTGAACAATCAATTTTTATTCTCAAACACATCATATTAATAGCTTTCATTGCATCCAACAGAGAAGTATTAGTTTTATGGGTTTAGGAGCATACTTCTATAAATTTTTTAAAAGCATTCTATTCACATAATTTGATGGGTGGATTGTTATAATTATCTGGCAAATATACATATACAATCAATATTATAGTGTCTGACCGAATGTCAAAATTGCAGGTTAATATTAAGGAGAGATGTGTGGCACTATATATATTCATTATATGAGCAAAAGTTTTCTAATTTCAAACTCTTATATTTTAAAGGCACTAACAAAATAAGAAATAAAATAAAATAAAATGAATTAAATATATACAAAAAAGACTTCATTTAGATTACCATATTGTAAAATAAATAAAGAAAACAACAATATTTTGTTCTATAATCGAATTTATAAAATATTACAGCACGAGTATTCCAACCCTGCAACTTTGGTTTAGCAAGTTGGTGTTACCATGCTAACCACGCACTTCGTACACCTGGCTTATGGTCGCAAATCAAGCTTTACGAACAATTCTGGGGCTTTTCCGTAAGACCATATTAAACCCCCTGTACGGCTCCTAATTGATCTATGCTTATTTGGCTAGGTAAGGTAGCATATTTAATTGATATATAATGTTTGATAATAGTTTCAAAATTATGTTTAATGTTTGATAATAGGTTAAAGATAAGGTGAAATAGGGGGCATTATGTATGCTCAATACATGAACAAAATTTTTCGAACGCTTTTATTTTAAGGGCACTTAAAAATTAAAAATAAATAATTAAAAATTAATATAGGAATATATTATTTACATTACCAATGCAAAAGCAAGATGATTAAAAACAAAAATTTCCATCTGTAATCCTTTTAATACAAATCACCGAAAATCAAACCACGCACCATGGTCTTAGAAATTTGGTGCTTCGAAGTACGCCAAGCTCTGCATCAATCTGACCGTGGTAGTATATGAAGCTTCTGAAGTCATTTCTGAGGTTTTTCAGTGGGACTATACCCATTTAGTTTGTCTAAAATTATTTAGCTTGGTACGGTAGCGTATATAATCAATATATAATATTAGACCAAGTTTCAAAATTATAAACTAATATTTAGAGGAGATATAGAACATTATATTTATTCAGTACATGTGGAATATTTTTCCAAATTTCTAAAGCTTTTATTTAAAACAAACTAAAAATTAAACAAATAAATAAAATAAAAGAAAAAAAAATATTTTATTTAAATTATAATATTGTAAAACAAATAAAAAAAATTTCAATCTGAAAATTTGACAAAAATGTAGATCTAATCCTGCATCACGGGATTAGAAATTTGGAACTTCGAAACAAATATGAATATTAAGCCCCATTCCGCGACTCTTGATTTGTCTATAATTATTTGGCTTAATATGATAGCATATTTAATTAACACATAATTCCTTACCGACAATATCAGACTTAAATTCAAAATTATAGATTAGTTGTAGTTACAGTTCATTCACGTCGCACTAGAGCTGCACAATGGGCTATTGGCGACNAATTGATTACATAGCTGTAATTATCTGTAATCAATTACAGTTGTAATCGATTACTGTAATCAACGGCCAACTCTGGGTTAGTTGTAGTTGTAGTTCATTTACGTCGCACTTAAGCTGCACAATAGGCAATTGGCGACTGTCTGGGAAGCATCCCTGAGGAAGATCCTATTATATTCCATCACAATTTTGATCCTTTGCAGAGGGGGTAGCACCTCCACTTCGGTAGCCCAACGACCTGCTCGCTAAGTCCACCACTTTACGGTAGAACAGTTTAACGAGGACCAATACCGAGCACCCTCGTTCCTTACGCAGACTGATCCAAGTGGTCACCGACCCGCACACTGACCGCAGCCAGTGATGCTTGACTTCGGTAATCTGTTGGGAACCGTGTCTTAACGATCAGTCCACTGCGAGACTCAAAATTATAGATTAATCGAACCACACACCACGGAATTTGCAAGTTATTGCAACGAACTACAAAACGGTCTTCGTCCACCAGGCTTTCGCTCGCAAGCTTTTTAAGTCAATTCCGCGTTTTCTCAGTGGGACCATTTACCGACCCATTGAACGACTCCTAATTTTTCTATATTTTTTTGGTAGCATCTATACGTAATATTTAATATCTGACCGAGTTTCGCAATTATAGATTAATATTAAGGAGAGATATGGGGCATAGTAGATAGAAGTACGTGAACGAAATTTTTGCTAACTTTAACTGTTATTTTAAACAAACTTAAAAATGAAAAAAAAATATTAAAAAAGACTAAATGAAGAAAGACTTTTTTTACATTACCAAATTGTAAAATAACTGAATATTTTCTTTTATTCTGTAATCTTGTTCATAAAATTCTTCAGCAGATCACCGAAGTCAAGCATCACTGACTACGGTCAGTGTGCGGGCGGGTGACCACTTGGATCAGTCTGCGTAGGGACCGAGGGTGTGCGGTATTGGTCCTCGTTGAACTGTGCTACCGTAAAGTGCTCGACTTCGCGCGCAGGTCGTCGGGCTACCGAAGCGGGGGTGCCATCCCCTCCGCATAGGATCAAAATTGTGATGGCATGTCTTCGGATCATCCTTCGGGATGTTTCCCAGACCGTCACCAATAGCCCATTGTGCAGCTCTAGTGCGACGTAAATTAACAATAACAATAATAAATCATAAAATTCTTCAACTCTGGGAATCATGGGATTAGCAAGTTAGTGCTTCGAACCACGCCACGCTCTTCACTGATCTCCCCGTTGGCCGTACATCAAGCTTTTCATGTCATTTCCATGATTTTTCAGTAGAACTATATTATGCACCATTGTGTGGCTCTTAATTTGTCTGTAATTATTTGCATAGTATGTTAGCATATAAGATTATTATATAATATCTGATCAAGTTTCAAAAATATACTTCAATATTAAAGCTGAGATATGGGACATTATATATATTCATTATATGAATTAATCTTTTCTAATTTTCAACGTTTATATTTTAAACGAATTCGCAAATAATAAATTTAAAAAATTAAATAAGAGTATATTTTATTGACATTATTGATTAAAGAGATACGGAGCATTATATATATTCAGTACATGAGCAAAAATTTTCTAAATCCGATATTAAGAAGGATATTTTAAAATATATTTCATTAAAATAACCATACTGTAAAAAAGGGGAAACGAAAGGTTTTAAAAGAAAAGGATAATTCTGTAATAAAAAGAACAAATCAGCTTGCAATCAACCCCAGCATTTTCGAATGCTACGACATACCGCCACGGGCTACGACTCTCCCCTTTGGGATCAACATTTCTGGCTCTATGTACCACGAGATAGTGGTTCATCGGGCTTAGGAGCGGAATTTCTAATTCATTTAAGCAGAGTTGCGCAGGGCGCACACTGAAACATAATTATGCTCTTTGTGTAACCCTTAAATGTCTATAAATTTTTGACCTGGCGTGGTAGTGTTGTACAGTCCGCAAAAAAAAAAGATATCACCCTGAATAACTTTCGTTCTAATGATCCGATTTTCACGAACTAAGTGTCAATCTTAATGGTTCCTGGGGGTGACCTCAAATATGCTAATTAATTAGTGCTAACTATTAATTAAGTTACGAAATCAGACACAAAAACGTACTTTCTCTGGAATCTAGGCACTTGAATTAGACAAAATTTTAAAAAAATTGGGTCGTAAATTGGGTTGAAATAAAGGTTTATATATTTGGCGATAGTCCAGAAAACCGCCAGAAAAAGTCGCCTGCGCAAATGAATATTTTAAGATAACCCATTGACTAATTTAAAAGAGGATAATGCGTAATTTTGATAGGTTGTTAGGCAACCAATCTCTGACTGTAAAAAAATTGAAATAATGTTTTGTGATTGCTCAGAGAGGTTTAATTAATTATTTACAGAAAACATCTCGAATTTTCTAGGCAATAGACAATTTTTAAGTTGATTTCTGTCCAAAAAGCAAAAAAAAATTATTTTAATCTCCTTTGAAAAGAAAATTTGAATCGATTTATAAATTTTTTATGATTTTCTAAGTTGTTAGAATTTAAATACATGAACTTTTTATCTGATATTGTTTAGATTATGCTGTTTTTGCTAAATTTATTCGAGTATTTCATACTAAAATCAAATTGACATAACTTATTACAGCTATATACAAAATTTTAGGGATAATCATTTTTACAGCTTTAACCCCTTGGGGACGGGTGATTCATGAAAGCATTCGCACAAAATCAGAATCAGGATGTAAATAAATAAAAAACGGTAGCTTAAATGCAGGCGTTGCTAATTTCACGGACTTACTCTGCCTTGAATTTAATTATTGTTAGTTTAATCATATATATAATCAATGCTAGTTCAAAGTATAACTAAATAATTTTATTTTGAACTAAGTAATGGTGAATTAAATAAATCAAACAATTATAAC
>NC_092206.1:14943002-14969924 GCF_043381705.1 Parasteatoda tepidariorum
TAATAATAAACGGAGCTTCCGACGCATATCCTTAACCTTAATACCGCTATCATTAAATAAATGGAATAAGCTTAGATAAATAATAAAAGTTAATTTTTCCCTCGTGTAATTTTCAAGGAATAATATGTTTCGATCAAACAGATTTCATTCTGGAAATAGCGAAATTATTGAGTAGGTCCCTTGGAGCAATATCATTCTTATCCTCTTTTGACGAAATATGGGAAAAATTAGTTTTCACAGTTTCTGTAAAAAGTATGTTCGCCTTCTTGCCACGTTTTTTTATTTATTTTTATTAAAATGAGTTCGGAAATTGCGTATTTCTTATAGCATTTTTTTAAAATCAGATGACTCTAAAATTGGCACGGCTTCGGAATCTTCTTACAAATTTCAATTTTTAGTATTTCCTGCTTAACAAAATAAGGCATTTTCCTGATAACAAATTATACTACAATAATATCTTGGGAACCGTGCTAAAGTAAAAAAATTAAACAAAATAGTTTAGTATATTATCAGGAAAAAAATTTACTTGGTATTATAAAGAAAGAGTAAGAGATATAAGGAAATAATTAGTGAATGACACGTGGTCAGATAATTAAAAATTTAATTTCAACAGTAAGATGTTAGGACGACATTTAAGATACTGAGATATTTTAAGACGCTTAAAAATTTTGGCTACGAATTCGACAGCTTTTTATGTTCGGTATCTTCATGCTCTTTGTAGTGACTTAAAAAACATCAACGCTATTTTAGATAATCTATGTTGAAGTATCAAGAAACAAACAAAAAAGACAATCAATAATTTATATTCTTTTTTCGAAAAAAATAATATGCTTAGTAAATAATCAGCTGTTTTGCAATAAGTAATTTTAAACAGTAGAATGTTTTTAATTTCATAACAAGGTTTTGTTCTTAGCTAGCAGATAATAATTCTTTTTTAAAAAAAACTTGACTATAATTTAAAAAGGTGCTTTGCTTTAAAGATAACCTAAATTAAAGTACTAAAAACATTGATTAGTTATTAATGAAGAAATAATAAACGTAAAAGGGTAAAGAATAAGATTTTTAAAAATGTTAAAATATAATTAAATAGTTGGAAAAATAGTTCTGCGAAACACTTCCGGAAATTTCTTGTAAGATTAAGACGATGTAGGGTAAACCATTAAGTGAAGAAACGCAACCCAGTGAAGGAACATTTTATAGATATTTTTTAAAAATAAGATTTTAAACGTTTTAATTTTGACTGATTGGTAACAGTAGCTTACTACTTAACAATAGGAAGTCATCTAACAATGCATTGAGTTATCTGGTCTTAGAGTCTTCTCTGGAAAAAGTTTTGTATTTGTTAGTATCTGTTCTACGCCTTGTTTCTTTGACAAAATTATAAGGTCAGTGTTTGTACTTATCCGTTTAAAGTACAATTAATTGCATATAATAATGCTTTGTTTCTCATTGTGAAAAAGGGAATTCAAAATATGGTTATTGAAGTTACGTTTTATTTATTTCAAGCATCATAATATAAGCAAGTACTGAGATTAGGTGGTGTTTATTAACTGGATTATCAAACGATGAAAAACCAGTGAATAAACAAGTGTTCCTTTACTTGGATTTTTTCAAGTTAAGGAAAATAAAAGAAAATTTTAAATTTTCTTGTACCTTTAGTCACATTATGCATCAAAATTATGTTAAAAATAGAAAAATCAACTTCTAACCAGTAAAGAAACAGGCATGTTCCTTCACTAGGAATAGATTTCCCAGTGCATGAACAGTATGCGTGAAATATGATTTTACATGGATAATAAGTATTTCTGCGGTATAGAGGACACCTAAAATTCAGTTAAATGTTGCATGAATAGTGGCTAAAACAAATTCATTTCAAAATGCAAATTTAATTGCTAAGTTTATTTAAAGAATTATAATATTAATTTATTTATTATTTATCTTTGCAAATGTAGTGATTAGTTATTACATCATACCTTGGACACCTTAATAAACTATGTTTACTGACTAAATATAACAACTAAATACAATAAAAAAAGCTTGAATAGAAAATTTCTTTGCAGGCTTTTGTGCCAATGATTAACTAAAATATCATCTTATTGCTGTTATTAAAAGGAGTTACGGGGTGTGATGTGAGCGTGCCTCCTGATACGACTTTTGTCCCTTTCGAAGCCATTATTTGCTCTTCAACAAAGAAAAATAATTCTTCTTATATACAGAACACTGTATTCTCTTCAAAATATTGAAAAAGAAGTTAAAAAAATAATATAATACAAAATAAATAACTAAATAGGAATTTTCCGAAATTTATCCATTTATTATCTATTATTCGCTATTTCCCAAAGAAAACACATTTTTATACACAGAACAATTTATTCACGTTAAAATATCGAAAACTATATTTAAAAAATAATATAAAATAAATAAAAAAAACTTGAAATTCGACACTTGCAGGGTTTCGACCCAGGGCCTCCGGGACAACAAATCTAACTTGCCCAAAGAGCTACCAACTTCGCCACGCATCACATGCCAGTTCCACGAATATTTAGCTTAAAACACCTCCTACCGGAGAGTCAACAAAACATATTTTGGGTCATTGTGGGCCCACTAATTGGTCTATAAAAAATTCCTTTAGTACAATTGTTCGCTACATTAAACGTTAATTTCGGGCCAAGATTGAAATTTATAAATTAATATTATAGGGAGTTACGGGGTGCAATGTGTGCGTGCCTCCTGATACGACTTTTGTCCATTTTGAAGCCATTATTTGCTCTTTAACAAAGAGAAATAATTCTTTTTATATATAGAACACTGTATTCTTTTTGAAATATTGAAAAAGAAGTTAAAAAAAATAATATAATAGGAAATAAATAAGTAAATAAGAATTTTCCGAAATTTATCAATTTATTAGCTATTAGTCGCTATTTCCCAAAGAAAAAATAGTTATTTTTATATACCGAACACTTTATTCACGTTAAAATATCGAGAAATATATTTAAAAAATTATATAAAAAAAATTAAAAAAAACTTGAAAGTCAACCCGTCACTAGGTTTCACTCTGGACAACACATCTAACTTGCCCAAAGCGCTACCAACTTTGCCACGCTTCATATGCCAGCCCCACGAATATTTAGCTAAAAACACCTCCTCCCAGTTAGCTAACAAAACATATTTTGGGGTCATTGTGGGCCTACTAATAGGTCTATAAAAAAATATTTCGGTACAATTGTTAGTTATATTAAACTCTAAGTTCGGGCCGAATTTGAAGTTTATAGGTTAATATTAAACGCAGTTACGGGGAGTGGTGTGTGCGTGCCTTCCTATAAGACTTTTGTCCCTTTTGAAGTCATTATTTGCTCTTTAACAAAGAAAATTAATTCTTTTTATATATAGAACACTTTATTCTTTATGAAATATTTAAAAAAAAGTTAAAAAAATAATACAATATAAAATAAATAAATAAATAAGAATTATCCAAAATTTATCCGTTTATTAGCTGATATTCGCTAATTCCCAAAGAAAAAATAGTTATTTTTATATACCGGACTCTTTATACACGATAAAATATCGAAAAATATGCTAAAAAAATAATATAAAATAAATAAAAAGAGCTTGAAAGTCGACCCTTACAGGATTTTGAACCCAGGGTCTCCGGGACAACAAATCTAACCTGCCCAACGCGCTACCAACTTTGCCACGCTTCACATGCCAGCTCCACGAATATTTAGCTTAAAACACCTCCTGCCTGTTAGTCAACAAAACATATTTTGGGTCATTGTGGGCCCACTAATTGGTCTATAAAAAATTGTTTCGTTACAATTGTTAGTTAAATTAAACTCTAAGATCGGGCCAAGTTTGAAGTTTATAGGTTAATATTAGGGTGATAGGTTAATATTAGGGTCAAGTAATAGGGAGTTCCGGGGTGTGATGTGTGCGTGCCTCCTTGTAAGACTTTTGTCCCTTTTGAAGCCATTATTTGCTCTTTAGCAAAGAAAATTAATTCTTTTTATATGTAGAATACTTTATTCTTTCTAAAATATTGAAAAAGAAATTTAAAAAATAATATAATGTAAAATAAATAAATAACTAAGAATTATCCGAAATTTATCCGCTTATTAGCTATTAGTCGCTATTTCCCAAAGAAAAAATAGTTATTTTTATATACCGAACACTTTATTCACGTTAAAATATCGAATAATATGTTTAAAAAATTATATAAGGGAAAATAAAAAAAACTTGAAAGTCGACCGTCGCAAGGTTCCGAACCTAGGGTCTCAGGACAACAAATCTAACTTGCCCAAAGCTCTACCAACTTTGCAACGCTTCACATGCCTGTCCCACGAATATTTAGCTTAAAACACCTCCTCCCTGTTAGTCAACAAAACATATTTTGGGTCATTGCGGGCCCACTAATTGGTCTATAAAAAATTATTTCGGAACAATTGTTAGTTATATTAAACTCTAAGTTCGGGCCGAGTTTGAAGTTTATAGGTTAATATTATAGGCAGTTACGGGGAGGGGTGTGTGCGTGCCTCCTTATAAGACTTTTGTCCGTTTTGTAGCCATTATTTGCTCTTTAACAAAGAAAATTAATTTATTTTTATACATAAAAAACTTTATTCAATTTAAAATATTGAAAAAGAAGCGAAAAAAATAATATAAATAAAATAAATAAATAAATAAAAATTATCCGAAATTTTTCCGTTTAAAAGCTATTATTCACTATTTCCTAAAGAAAAAATAGTTATTTTTATATACCGGACTCTTTATACAAGTTAAAATATCGAAAAATATACTAAAAAAAAATAATATAATATAAATAATAAGATTTTAACGTGGACCATTGCAGGGTTTCGAACCCAGGGTCTCCGGGACAACAACTCTAGCTTGCCCAAAGCGCTACCAACTTTGCCACGCTTCACAAAGAACCTCCACGAATATTTAGCATAAAACACCTCCTCCCTGTTAGTCAACAAAACATATTTTGGGTCATTGTGGGCCCACTAATTGTTCTATAAAAAATTATTTCGGTACAATTGTTAGTTATATTAAACTCTAAGTTCGGGCCGAGTTTGAAGTTTATAGGTTAATATTATAGGCAGTTACGGGGAGTGGTGTGTGCGTGCCTCCTTATAAGACTTTTGTCCGTTTTGAAGCCATTATTTGCTCTTTAACAAAGAAATTTTTTTTTATATATAAAAAACTTTATTCAATTTAAAATATTGAAAAAGAAGCGAAAAAAATAATATAAGATAAAATAAATAAATAAATAAAAATTATCCGAAATTTATCCGTTTAAAAGCTATTATTCACTACTTCCTAAAGAAAAAGTAGTTATTTTTATATACCGGACTCTTTATACACGTTAAAATATCGAAAAATATACTAAAAAAAATAATATAAAATAAATAAAAAGAACTTGAAAGTCGACTTTTGCAGGGTTTCGAACCCAGGTTCTCCGGGACAACAAATCTAGCCTGCCCAAAGCGCTACCAACTTTACCACGCTTCACATGCCAGCTCCACGAATATTTAGCTTAAAACACCTCCTCCCTGTTAGGCAACAAAACATATTTTGGGTCATTGGGGGCCCACTAATTGGTCTATAAAAAATTGTTTCGGTACAATTGTTAGTTATATTAAACTCGAAGGCCGGGCAGAGTTTGAAGTTTATAGGTTAATATTATAGGGAGTTACGGGGTGTGATATGTGCGTGCCTCCTTGTAAGACTTTTGTCCTTTTTGAAGCCATTATTTGCTCTTTAACAAAGAAAATTAATTCTTTTTATATATAGAACACTTTATTTCTTTCGAAATAGTTAAAAAAAAGTTTAAAAAATAATACAATATAAAATAAATAAATAAATGAGAATTATCTGAAATTTATCCGTTTATTAGCTGATATTCGCTATTTCCCAAAGAAAAAATAGTTATTTTTATATACCGGACTCTTTATACACGTTAAAATATCGAAAAATATATTAAAAAAAATAATATAAAAAAAATAAAAAGAACTTGAAAATCGACTCTTGCAGGGTTTCGAACCCAGGTTCTCCGGGACAACAAATCTAACCTGCCCAAAGCGCTACCAACTTTACCAAGCTTCACATGCCAGCTCCACGAATATTTAGCTTAAAACACCTCCTGCCTGTTAGTCAACAAAACATAGTTTGGGTCATTGTGGGCCCACTAATTGGTTTATAAAAAAAAATTTCGGTACAATTGTTAGTTATATTAAACTCTAAGTTCAAGCCGAGTTTGAAGTTTATAAGTTAATATTACAGAGAGTTACGGGGTGTGATGTTTGTGAGCCTCCTTATAAGACTTTTGTCCCTTTTGAAGCCATTATTTGCTCTTTGACAACGGAAATTAATTCTTTTTATATAGAGAACACTTTATTCTTTTTAAAATATTGAAAAAGAAATTAAAAAAATAATATAATATAAAATAAATAAATAAATAAGAATTATCCGAAATTTATCCGTTTATTAGCTATTATTCGCTATTTCCCAAAGAAAAATTAGTTATTTTTATATACCGAACACTTTATTCACGTTAAAATATCGAAAAATATATTTAAAAAATTATATAAAAAAATATTAAAAAACTTGGAAGTCGCCCCGTCGCAAGGTTTCGAACCCATGGTCTCTGGACAACAAATCTAACTTGAACAAAGCGCTACCAACTTTGCCACGCTTCACATGCCAGTCCCACGATTAATTAGCTTAAAACACCTCCTCCCTGTTAGTCAACGAAACATATTTTGGGTCATTGTGGGCCCACTAATTGGTCTATAAAAAATTGTTTCGGTACAATTGTTAGTTATATTAAACTCTAAGTTCGCGCCGAGTTTGAAGTTTATAGGTTAATATTATAGGGAGTTGCGGGGTGTGATGTGTGCGTGCCTCCCTATAATACTTTTGTCCCTTTTGATGCCATTATTTGCTCTTTAACAAAGAAAATTAATTCTTTGTATATATAGAACACTTTATTCTTTTTAAAATATTAAAAAAGAAATTAAAAAAATTACATAATATAAAATAAATAAATAAATAAGAATTATCCGAAATTTATCTGTTTATTAGCTATTATTCGCTATTTCCCAAGGAAAAAATAGTTATTTTTATATACCGAACTCTTTATACACGTTAAAATATCGAAAAATATATTTAAAAAATTATATATAAAAAAAAAAATTTGAAAGTCGACCCTTGCAGAGTTTCGAATCCAGGGTCTCCGGGTCAACAAATCTAACTTGTCCAAAGCGCTATTAACTTCGCCACGCTTCGCATGCCTGCCCCACGAATATTTAGCCTAATACACCTCCTCCCTGTTAGTCAACAAAACATATTTTGGATCATTGTGGGCCCACTAATTTGTCTATATAAAATTGTTTCAGTACAATTGTTAGTTATATTATACTCTAAGTTCGGGCCGAGGTTGAAGTAGTAGGTTAATATTATAAGGAGCTACGGGGTCTGAAGTTTACGTGCCTCCTTATACGACTTTTGTCCCTTTTGAACCCATTATTTGCTCCTTGACAAAGAAAAATTATTCTTTTTATATACAGAACACTTTATTCGTATTAAAATATTGAAAAAGAAGTTTAAAAAATAGTATAAAATAAAATAAATAAGTAAATAAAAATTATCCGAAATTTATCCGTTTATTAGTCATTATTCGCTACTTCCCATAGAAAAAATAGTTATTATTATATACCGGACACTTTATTCACGCTAAAATATTGAAATATATATTAAGAAAATAATATTAAATAAATAAAAAAAAACTTGAAAGTCGACCCTCGCAGGGTTTCGAACAGCGGGTCTCCGGGACAACAAATCTAACTTGCTCAAAGCGCTATCAACTTCGCCACGTTCCACATGCCCGCCCCACGAATATTTAGCTTGAAACACCTCCTCCCTGTTAGTCAACAAAACATATTTTGGGTCATTGTGGGTCCACTAATTGGTGTATAAAAAATTGTTTCGGTACAATTGTTAGTTATTTTAAACTCTAAGTTTGCGCTGAGTTTGAAGTTTATAGGTTATTATTATAGGGAGTTACGGGGTGTGATGTGTTCGTGCCTCCTAAGACCACTTTTGTCCTTTTTGAAGTCATTATTTGCTCCTTAACAAAGAAAAATAATTCTTTTTTCATATAGAACACTTTATTGAATTTAAAATACTGAAAAAGAAGTTAAAAAAATAATATAATATAAAATAAATAAATAAATAAGAATTATCCGAAATTTATCCGTTTATTAGCTATTATTCGCTATTTCCCAAGGAAAAATAGTTATTTTTATATACCGGACACTTTATTCACGTTAAAATATCGAAAAATGTGTTAAAAAAATTACATAAAAGAAATTTAAAAAATTTGAAGGTTGACCCGTTCGCAGGGTTTCGAACCCAGTGTCTCCGGGACAACAAATCTATCTTGCCCAAGCCGCTACCAACTTCGCCACGCTTCACATGCCAGCTCCACGAATATTTAGCTTAAAACACCTCCTCCCGGTTAGTCAACAAAACATATTTTGGGTCATTGTGGGCCCACTAATTGGTCTATAAAAAATTCCTTTGGTACAATTGTTCGTTACAGTAAACTCTAAATTCGGACCGAGTTTGTAGTTCATAGGTTAATATTATAGAGAGTTACGTCGTGTGATGTGTGCGTTCCTCCTGATACGACTTTTGTGCCTTTTCAGCCATTATTCGCTCTTTAGCAAAGAAAAATAATTATTTTCATATGTGGAACTCTTTATTCAATTTAAAATATTGAAAAAAAAGTTTAAAAAAATAACATAAAATAAAATAGAGATATAAATAAAAATTTTCCGAAATTTATCCGTTTATTAGCCATTATTCGCTATTTCCCGAAGAAAAAATAGTTATTTTTATATACCGAACACTTTATTCACGTTAAAATATCGAAGAATATGTTAACGTCCTGACGGGAACTGGTAGGAAAAATCCATTTAAAGACAATCATCCAGGTGAAAAATGGGTGAAGTTTATTTTAAGGTGACATCCACCGATAACTCAGTGCAATGCGAAGATAATTTCAAAAGGCAAAACTTCCCTTAGAGAATAATATTCGAAATACTGGTTTTAAGAACTTTAAAAGAATCTTTAGAAAGGAAGTAGCCCTGTCATCCTTTTAGAAAGTGATTGCATTTACAATGCGAATGAAACTAGAGGTGAATACTACCCTTAAACGGTTAAAATCTTTGGCTCTAAAAATTATAAGGATTTATATTCTAAAGTACCTAGGAAAGAAAAAGTACCTCCGTTGGTAGTTTTTCCTTACTGAAGAATTCTTTGAGATATTACTGAATCAGTCACTGCTACATATTTCATTGGAAAAAGCTATTCATGAAATGAAACGATGACCGCAGCAACATTTTACAAATATATTTCAAATGTTTCTACTCATGGCTAATTAAAAATGCTATCAAATTCCATATTTTGCTTCTTTCTGCATAGGTATAAATCTCATATCAATTTGAAACTGAGCAAGTTTTGTTCATCAGAATAAATTTTCTGGTTTAGTTTTCTACCTAATTCATGGAAATCTCCCATTAGATCTTGAAAACAAAAGAATTGTAAAACAATATGTCGAGAAAATTTTACATCCATTTTTAAATAAGATTTTGAGGTTTCAACTGATGAAGTTAAAATGCTTTTATGAAATGCGATATTTTTCCATTCGATGTAGAAAACGTTTACTTCAACAAATGCATGCGAAACAGACACCAAGAGTTAATGAGCAAGACAGCCTATCAACAAAACACAGGCTTCGAGAGTAACAATGCACTATTTCTTCAGAAGCTTGAGAAGGAAATCTCACAAGTTATGTTGCAAATTTTTAAAGGAATATTGACAGAAAAGTTTAATCACCCAAATATCCAATAGCCTGTGCTTTTCTCAATATGGAAGAATTTATTTAAAAAAGAACATTTGGTTAATCAAATTTTGGCACTGAAGATGAAACAACTAACATTGATAATGAATGCATCTTGAAAACTGATTTTGAGATAAGTCCTCTTGAGGCATTGCTAGTTGCAAAAACAATTGGTTCCATAAGTAAATGGTAAATACTACTGAAGACCCACTAGATATAAGTCAGTGAGAGATGGAATTTACTCAAACTTCGAAACTCCTTTTTCTCATTTATTATCCAGTGAGGAATTCTATAAATGGTACTGGAAAATCGAAAGAAATTTCGATGATACAATTACATTGGCCAAAAATTTGGAAAAAGGAGGAAGGCTAAATCAAAAAAAAAAGAAATAAATTACTTTTTTACATTAACTTCAGAAAAAGAACCAGAATTTAAGAGATTGAAAAAGCTGGAAAAAAAAAGTTAAAGCAGAAAGTATGACGAAGAGAAAAAAAAATACTTAAAACGATTTAAAAAAAAGCTTAAGAAATATGGGGAAAGGAGTAAACAAAAAAGTGATCTAATTATAATAATAATAAAAACATCATAGGATTACGCAATGATAAACGCTCATAATTTAGAACGGACTATTAAATTGTGAGAAAAAAAAGGTGGCCTAAGGATTCCTTACGAGCATCAGACATTCTCAAAATTAAGTGTTTATTCAATGTAAAAACTGTTCCTTCACTTGGTTATCTTACTACTTATTATTTAAACCACCAAAAGCTTAAAACAATATTATGTAAGTTATCTAAATTTTTTTTGCATAATTTGCATTTAATAACAAATATGTCGACACCATCATTTAGCTAAAATTACAAATTTTGAAATTTTTATGATATTTTTTAAAGGCAAGCTAAGCTTAAGTGTTCCTTCACTGGTTAGTTTACCCTATAAGATGTTGAGAAATTTGCGATGTTGTAAGAGATGCTTAAAAATGCTGACTACGTATTTTTATTAATATTTATAAAATATATATTCAAGAAATTGATGAATATTTTATTCCAAATTTATTCATACGTATGTATATTATTGAAATTGTATCAATTATTGAGGAAAAAAAACTAAAAAATAATCACATTAAAGAAGCACAATCTGTTGTATAATCATATTCTATCAGAAGCATGCTTTTATAAAACTCCACTTTCGCTGAATAAAATGTTTTTTATTCAATAAAATGTTTTATTCAAATTTCTTTACTAAATTGCAAATAGATTTTTAGACGACTAAAAAAGAAACATCTCATTTTATAGCTTAAAAAAAATAAAATAAAAAGATTAGCAAACGATTATTAGCGAAAAAAATATAAATGAAATTTTACGCTGCGCGCGTGAAGTCAAGTTCCTCGCAAGTTTATCACATTTTAATATTAATCGCCCCATTTAATCATTTCTTTATTGTCGCCAAATTATTTTTTTAAAAATAATTAATTTTAATTTTTCTCAGCTTCTAATAAATAAAAACAGTTGAAACTTTAGATTTTTCAATTGAAAAATATGTAGATTATTATGGTATAAAAAAATTCATACCTTATAATTCGAAATTTTTTAATCCTCAATTTAATTAAATGATAAGAAATATTTAACAATTTTTAAAAATTATTTTTTTCATGAAATTATCTTTGGGTAAGTGAGTTTTATGACTTGAAATTTTCTTTGAATTGCTTTATTAGTTTTAAAAATATGACTGAAAACCTAAAAAGTGAAATTAACATTAAGGGATACGAACTTTGTATCGCTCTCCTGACCAAACTATGGGGACCATATTTCCCAAACTATATTTTCTGACCAAACTATGGGGATTGCGGCTACCCCCTATATTTTGAAGGTTAAGAATCAAAATATGTAAAAAAAAATATATGTTTATTCGGAGAAAGTACGTTTTTGTGTCTGATTTCGTAACTTAATTAATAGTTATCACTAATTAATTAGCATATTTGAGGTCATCCCCAGGAACCATTAAGATTAACACTTAGTTTTTGAAAATCCGATCATTAGAACGAAAGTTATTCAGGGTGATANTTTTTTTTTTTTTTTTTTTTTTTTTTTTTTTTTTTTTTTTTTTTTTTTTTTTTTTTTTGCTGACTGTACATATCATATAAACAATAAATCTGATCAAGTTTATAGGCAAACATAGGTCTTTTAAATATTTAGAACTTGAGCAAAAAGTTCCGATGATTAAAAAAAAATATTAACATTACAAATAAGCCCTTTTTGTGTACCAAATAGTATGTCTATAATTTTTCGATAGTGCCTCGTGTTTAGGTATATTAAAATAATATATGAAACCACGTTCAAAATCATAGATTAATATAAAGGCAAAATATAGGTCTTCAAGTGTATGCAGAGAGCACACGAAATCTGAAATTTTTCAAAATAACCATACTGTAAAGAAACTGAAGGAAAAAAAAGCATTTTATTAGAAAAAGGATATTTCTTTAATTAAACGGGAATAAAATTAGCTAATAGTAAAACCCAGCTTTTTCGAGATCTATAACAGAGCATCCCGTGATCCAAATTTGCTTCCTTGTGATAAGCATTGCTGGCACCTTATACCACGAGGACGTGTAGTTCATTTCCAGGACTCCAGATTTTAGGTCATTTCCGAAAATTTGCTCATAGCACCCACTGGGGAAAAATTATGTCCTATTGTGTGGCCCTTAAGACTTCTATAAGATTGTGGCTTAGTGTGGTACGTCACAACAATATATTTGAAAAGTTTCAAAATAGGTATATAATGGCATTATGTTTATTTAGAACGTGAACTATATTCTAAAAAGTTCCAACGCTTTTATTAAAAGTGGGATATTGACATTATAATTAGGCCCTTCTTTTTAGGAGCCCAACTAAATCATCAATAATTTTGGAACTTGGCTTCGTGATTAGATATTTTTTACTATTAAATGAAGCCAATTTTAAAAATTATAGTAATACATAAAAATCACAATATAGGCCTACAAGTATAGGCAAAGAACACATGAAATCTTCATTAATGTTTCAGAGTTTCCAGCAGTTTTCTTTTTAAAGGAGTACATTGAGAAAGATAATATAAAATACTTTATTACAATAAATTATGTATTTTTATTTTTTAAAATAATTAACCAAATTAATATAATTTATAAATTTTATTGAAACACTGTATTAAAAGTTGTAAAGGTTTTTAGTAGAAAAAAATATTTCCATAAATAAAAGTAAAAATAAGCTAATAATATGCCCTGGAAATTTTCGAGCATAACGATAACGTTCTGGAATTCAAACTAGCACCCTTGTGATTATTATTTCTGCCTCTACAGACAAACTGTACCGTGGTTCTTCTGGTTAGAGATCGGGATTTCATATTCTAATTCAATTCCTCGGATTTGTGTACAGTTCATACTTGGGACAAATTAACCCCCACTGTGTGGCTCCTAATTTGTCTGCGATTGTATGGCTTATTTGTAGTGTGGAACTCATAAGCAATATATCTGACCAAGTTAAAAAAAATTTAGGTTTATATTAAACAAATTTTAATCTTTAGTTGTTATTTTTCAGCGTGACGTCAAAACCTGTAAAGAACTTTTGCAATCTTTATTCTCTCTAAACATTGTTTGTAAGTTTGATATCTTTTATCACCCTCTTGAAAATGTAAATTGAATCAAAAAGAATTTTCCACATAGTTAAATTCTAATTATACTATATTTTTGGTAATTGATTCAAAATTGAAAATTCGAATCTTTGCTTTTCTCCAATACTATTCAATTAGAAAACTTTTCCTTTCATTAAGAAGTTTTTTTAAAAGAGAATTAATTTAAATTTAAAGTCTGCTTGAGTGCAAAAGCATGTAATAAGATAATTCGCCAGATGTCGCACTTTATTGCATGGGCCTAGGAGCCAGAGATATTATAACTTTTTCTGTTCATTTAACTGAATTTGTAACCGTCAAATCTTAAGGGTGTTGTGGTAGCGGGTGGTAAAATATTTAGTGTAGTTTCATTATTCTGTTTATATTAATATTAATAGATGGCCGGAAGACTGCCCGCTATAGTTATAGATAATGGAACAGGGTAAATATAATAGTTGAATATATTTATATTTCCTTATGAAAAGTGAAGTTTTATTTTCTAAAGAAATATATTTAAGTGATGATGATTTATGTATTATCAAACTGTCATTTCCGCTGAACGTAGACTTTATTTTTGTTTTATCTCTCAACTTCAATATACTTTGCTTTTATCTAAAATTTAAGTAGATATTTACCTTTTACCCTGCTGTTTACTAAATGCATCTATCTTATTTTATATCTCAGAACCTGACAACCTACTCTACCGATCATTCTTTCATGTACATTATTACTTGATATATTCTGCCTCAAATCACATTATGATATTAGATTCTTATTTATGATGTTACAAAATTATTTTAGAGTTAAATCATTAACGTAAGTTAAAAGAAAAATATTGAATTGTCTTAAGTGTAAGTAAGTGTGCTTGCTTTGTTTATATCATTCTGTCAAGTAGTTTACAATTGTAAGTGGTTCGTGAAGAACTTTTTGCTGATAATGGCTCTAAACTTTTTGCGAATAGTTTTAAACATCATAAATACTTCATTTCTTTTGCAATAATTTAAATTTTGTCGTATAGCTGTCTGCCCCTCCCACCAGAAAAATAGGCATAAATATTTAATATTTCAATTGTTATAGTCATACTCATAAAAACAGGGTTGCAATAAAAAGGAATAATAAGTTTAAAAAATTTATAAATCGAGGAATAGGGTTTAAATTGGTCTAAGGTTAATGATTTTTTCTTATAAATAGAATCTTGAAAATATTTTGATGTTTGAATTCGAATCAAATATAGTTTTTTTCGCCTTATTAATGCGTTTTTATTTTTAAAACTATAAAAATTGTGAAAAGCATTTATTTAACTTTAAAAAGTATTGCACTTTAATGAAGAAGGCTTTACTCAAAGGGGGAAGGCAAAAACAATTGTCCATGGGCCCATTTCATATTCCTTACTCTAAGTCTAATGTGTTATAATTTTTTTATTGAAAAATCTGCAGAGACTACTAAAAATATGTTTCAGTTTTATTTTATTTTCCGTCATTAATTTAACCACAACTGAAATTAATAACATACTAATAGGTGTTCAGATTTCTGAAAATATATGCACTGATAAAACTATTTAGTACATATGAATAACTTATAAATTTAGTATGTTGATAATAATTGATATTCCGAGAACCAAATGGTTTATGATAGTTTAAAATTAGCTCTTACAGCTTGTAAAATATAATTTCACTTTTTTGTAGTTTTAAGAAAGAGCAAGCAATGAAGTGTGTATGTTTTGTGGAATTAATTTTATTACTTATCAGTTTTATACATTTTAATATTTATCAAATATTTTTAAAAAAATTCTAATAAAACTTCATAAATCCTTTTTTTTTTCTTGCAAATATTCTGAATTTTGAATGAACATTATGTGACTGTTGATTGACAAGAAGCAACATACTTTATTTTAAGATTTTTTATTAGAGTTGCTAAGTTGTTTAAATATAATTAGGACTTAATTTTTTTCTTAGATTTATTTAATCATGATGAATTTTTTTAAATATATTTTTGTTCATTAATCAAATTTTTTTCTCATTAGTTATACTAAACTTGGTTTCGCTGGCAACAGAGAGCCTCAGTTTATCATTCCATCCGGTTAGTATGCTTATTTTTCCAGCCCATATGTGTATTATTATCTTGAACTTAGTTTTACTGTAATTTATCATGAACTTCGTTTTACTGAATTTTATCATGAGCTCTTTTTTACTGTATTGGAAAGAAATTTGCTTTAATATTTTGATTAAAAATAGTAACTTAAACATTATCTTGATTACTGATTTCTTAACCATCTACACCAATTTCTAGGGATTTTTTTCCTCACCAACATCGCCAATAATAACTGCCAATGTAGGATTTGGATTATACTTGCACAGGGGTGGTAAATCTTTTTGTATCGATGTGCCATTTTTTTCTGAATAAATGTTTAATGAGGTCATAGACATGTTGTCAAATAATTTTGACTTCGTGATTATTGAGAAAATAATACTAAATACTATCAACTCAAAACTATTTATTTACTGCAAAAAAGCTATACATTTTGCAATGTCTCAGTTATATGCATAATTCAAATTAAAGTAACATTATTGTGGCTTCTAATAACTAATATAACTATAATAACATTAGTGTGGCTTCTAAAATCTAAATAACTTAATATTAGGGTTGTACGATGTTACTTTTAGCAGAATGTATGCTGAACTGGAGTTATCTGTCAAGCAATTTCTAAGTGAGTCTTTAATGTTATTCGTCTCTGAAAATAATGACTTGCAAACATAGGTACATGAAAATATGGTTAAAATAGCACGAGCCAGCTTCTTCAAACAATGTGTCTGGTAACAAATTCCATATTTCCAAAATTTTGTTATTGATATTTTTACTTATATTGCTTGTCAATCTTTCTGTTTCAATTAGTTCTAACTCTTTCCTTGTTTCAATAAATTTTTGAATCTATATTGAACTAGACTGGAATTCAATCAGCTGCATTTCAAATTCTTCAATTTCCAACCAATCGAATTGGGGCAAGCTCAGTTTATCAAATGAAGTCACATCAGGGTATATAATAAACTTAAATGTTTACGATAATTCTTTGAATTGAGAAAATCTTGCTGAAAATTCATTGATTGAAGAATCAACTACAGAAATAAATTCTTTAGTAACTGTTTCTTCACTTATCTAAATTGTTGAATTTTTTCTTTCTTTCTAAGTTTGAAAAATACTTGTAGTTTCTTGTAATAATATCATTTCTGAAAACATGTAGCTTAGTGTCGAAAGCGCCACTGAGATCTATCATGGCAATAATTGTTTTATTTGTGCCTTGAAGCTTCCTGTTTAATTCATTGAAACATTGGAATATGTCTGTATAAAGCATCAATTTTGAAAGCCACATAACATCCAACAACTGTAGGTATTGTTCAATTTTTCCCTCATTTTGCAGATGCTGTCTCATTTCTTCCAAGCAATCAACAAATCTTTGAAGTAGGTTACCTCGGCTCGACCAGCAAACATTATTATACATCAGTAAGATGTTATACACCAAGTTGACGTCATCCAACAAAGCATCAAGCTTTTGCTTATTTAAAGCCTGCAACAAAATGAGGTTGACTATTTTTGTGACTACCACCATTACATTATCAAGAGATGTTAAACCACTCTTAGCACACAGGCTAGTTGGTGAATGATGCAGTGAAATTCAAGAATTGAATGACCTATGTCTGTTTGAAATAAACTTTTAAGACAATTTCGTTTCGACCAACATACTTAGAACACCATTGGTTGTTACTGAAACAGTTTTTTTAAAATCAATTTCTTTCTCAGCAAAGCAAATTTTTAACAACTGTACAAATATCTGTACCCTTAGTAGTTGTTAGCAGCAATGTTATCGCGAATAATTCTTCCTTTATGACGTTTCCTACGCAATATCGAGCAAAAACGGCTAAACATGCAGTTTTAGTGAAGTCAATACTTTCGTCAAGACATAGCGATATAAAAGAAGCAGTGTTCAATTATTTTTTTTATCTGTTACATTTCCGGCTAGTTCTGAGATTCTTTCTTTTATTGTGTTTCTAGATAGAGGAGTATCTTTGAGGAGCTAAATTTTATCTGTATTATCAAAGATGAGGGCGTGCATGCTAACCAGTCATTATTCAAGAACTCTCCCTCTTGAAAAGGTTTACTCTGCTTAGAAATGACATTTGCAGCTGAGCCACGCTCATGTGACAATTTTTGCCAACATAATCATATGCGTCGACTGTTTATTTCTGTCTTTCATTGCACTTGCTATTAATTCCTTTTTGCTCTGGTTGGCGTTTTTGACTAACAGGTTTGGGATTTCTTTCAAAATGCTCGACGATTTTACAGGTAATAGTGTACTTACAATGTTCCGGAACATACCATTTATAGACTACCATTTGTAGTTGTTGTTTTTAATAGAGTATGTTGACTTCGCTACATTGTATTTTTACATTTGAGTTATGAGGAAAAAATTGTTATTTGGTGTAACTTCTTTATTACTGTGCATCTGCTAAAAGTAAATAGAGATTGGTATTATTTTAAGGTATTTTAAAAAAAATAGTATATGCATTAAATTAACTTCAACATGTTTATCATTGTATCCCTTATGTGCCTGTTTAACATTCTTGAACCATAGTTTTAGGTCTATAAATTACTATTTTTCATGAAATTTGCAGTATACGAGTAATGGAAACAGTTACCAAAATAATATCATTGGAAACATATCTGTTTGGTTTATTTATTAAATGCATCTTTTAAGTTGTTCAAAAATGTCTGCTATACATCTGAATTTCAAATTTCATCAGGTTGCAATATTTGATTTCATTTTTGACATTTGTTGGAAGTTGCACTAATAATATGCAAAAAAGTAGTTGGCTATAAAAAACGCGGCGAACATTATCTTGTTACTTTTTTATTTGATTTTTTTTTATTATAGCCATAGCGATTCGTGAAACTGCAAAGATTGGTGATCAAGCCATTCGAAGGTTAGGACGTGGAATTGATGATTTAGATTTTTATATTGGAGATGAGGCTCTTGATTCGACTGGCTATTCTGTCAAAGTAATGATATTTTATATAATTTTTATTTTAATTCCTGTACCTTTCTATGAAAATTTAAACAAATCATTTTATTTTTTAGTACCCTATCCGCCATGGAATCGTTGAAGATTGGGATTTAATGGAGCGTTTTTGGGAGCAATGTATTTTCAAGTATTTAAGAGCTGAGCCTGAGGATCATTATTTTCTTTTGGTAAACTATAAAGTTAAACTGTTTTAACATCACATTTATTTGCAATATTTAATTAGAAAGAATGTTTTTTTTTTTGTTACTTCCACAAATTAAATAATTCTCTTTTTGAGTTTTATTGCAAAGAGTGTGTCTAAACCATTATAACTTTTTTGCTTAAGAAATTGTTGTCCCGGATTTCTTAAAACATAGGTCAAATAAGCATCCATTTTAAAAATCATTAAAGAAATGCTTAGTTAAATCTTATTGTATATAAAGGTGAGGACTTAAGGGAGAATACACCTTTATACCTTACGTTGATGATACCCAAAGTCTTGTGATCAGAAAATTTTGATTAAATAAATTTTTATGCTGACTTTGTTAGTCATCGCGTCACATTGGACAGTCAAAATATATTTTAAAAACTAATTTCTTGAATCTACATTTTTCAAGTCTGAGTTTATAAATCAATCAAATCTTCTCTGATTGATTTTAAATTTAACTCCATTTTTAAGATTTACTATTTATTTACTGAAGTACAAAAGACAATATCATTTTATTGGATTGTTTTTTATATATATATATATATATATGTATGTTATTTTTATAATCTGATATTTGACTATTTTGTTTTGGAATTTTAAATATTTACAAAAAAATTACAAAATTACACTTTTTTTGTTAAAATTCACTTAATAAAAAGTTTTATGAAACACTGTGAGGTTTGTGTACATGAAAAAAGTATATATACAGTCAAACCCCTCTATGGTGAACTCCCGGATATAGTGAGCAAAATGTTCGGTCCTGTGCTTTGCTATACGCGTATAATGTTATTTTTGTGGATATAGTGAACTTAAGAAATGGGGAAGTTGGATATTATGAACTTTTTTTCTGTCATCAACTGATTTTTTTCCCTCCTTCTTATTAATAATTTTGAAACGTCTACTTCACAAAATAAATAGTTATACTGATTTTTAAAACCATCTATAAAGTGGAATGTAGCGATAAGCATTTTCTCTTGTTTGCTCCTTTAATCACACTTTTCCATCCCTGAACAAAGGCCTACCCAGGCAGATGTACGGACAAATTTTCCCTACATCAGCTAAAGATAATTTTTTTTTGTACACAAGACGAAGAGTAATTAAAAAATAAAAGCAAGTTAACACATTTTTTGTTACTACGTATTATTTTTCCGTCATTTTTGTATTTCATTTTATTAGTCATTTATTTAACTAATGTATAATAAAAAAAGGTGTTCGGAACGATTAATTAAAATTGTTTGCGGAACGGATATAGTGAACTACCGGTTATAGTGAACCGAAATTTCGGTCCCTTGATGGTTCACTATAGCGGGGTTTGACTGTATAATCTTAATCCTCCTATCTTAATTTTTTGCTTTTTCAAAAAGATAGGCATCATCGAAAAATAGCTGTACAGCCACCATTTTGTTCTGTATTGATTTGGAGAAATACATATTTGTATTTCCCTTTGTGATAAGAGGACAAAATTATGATTTATTAAACTTGTCAAAACAAATTTAATTTCAAAACTTTGCTTACATTTCCATTGTAAGAATGGCCTATCATCGTAATGTTGTGGAGTTTTTTAAAATGATTTAAATAATGTGGTTGGTAATTGAAATTTAATCCCTATTGTTGTGTATCAGTATTAGAATGTTTGTTAACAGAGCTTGGTATTTTAGAACTGAAAGAATGTAAATAATTTAATGTCCAAAGTGTTAAATTTCTGCTGGATATATAATAGAAATAGGTAATAATGAGTCTACTTTTCAGTTGAGATTTTTTTTTTAAATGTTCGTTTGGAAATTTTTTTAAAATTAATTTTTGATGAAAAACCTTGAGCAGTAGACCAGCTGGGAGGAGCTTTGCACCACTTATCGATATTGAAAGATAAAAAAATATCCCATTTGGTAGTTCAATTCCGTGCTCTATTCAGTAGCCTTCAAATATAAAGAATTAAAAGATATTAATTTTTACTACACATAATTATATATTGAATTTTACTAACAAATATTTTCTGCTCTTATACTAGCTGATTTTGCATTATATTTTTTCACAGTAGTTTAAATTCATTTAAAGCAATTTAAAGTAATGAAAGGACAAGTAAAAGCTCGACAGACTCAGAAAAAATAAGAATTATATCTTCTTGTTCTGTATTTTATCCACATTTGATGAAGATATAAAACCAAATTATCGCCATTGCATCTCAATTGTGCGATTTGATTCTTTCATAGGATTTGGAGTACTGTTTCGTTTTGTTCTGTTTTTTCTTTACATTTTATTTTCTGTTTTTTGCGTAATATATATTTTACTCTATATATTCCATTTTATTTTAATATTTTTCAGTGCTCCTCAAACTATTGTATATATTGTGTATTGATATATTTTGCTTTGGTTATATTGGTACAATTTTAGAGAACAGTCTTTTTGCAGATATAATTGTGTGAGCTGATGAAGATATAATATATTTTTATCTTTTTTTTTTTTCTTTTTTTTTCCTGCTGCTTAGCATAATTTTTTCAAATTATTTTTTAAAAATATTTTATTTTAAAAATTTTTCTTCTCTTCTCATTAATCTTTATTATAAAACATGTAATATAATGTAATAAATATTAATAAAAAGAAGAAAAATATTTTTAGAAAAACCTTATACACACTAAAACTTATTTATTCTCTCAATCTTCGTTAATGGGCATATTGACTTGTTTTAAAAAGATTGTATAACTTCACTGTTTATATACTTTATTCCTTTTCAAGTACTTATCAACACATGCTTAAGTTATTATAAGAAAATAAAAACATTTTTTTTTTTTAATCTAAATATTATGATTTACAATCAATCTCAATTATAAATTCAAAACTGGTTTATACATCCATTTTTATTTAAGGATACAAAAACCTATTAATATTGTTTGATATGTTTTACAACTGTAATAGTTAAGATTTCGAGATTAAGAGAGTTTGAGTTAGTTGACATACTTTACAAACTCTATACAATGTATTGCAATCTAATTTCAGTTTTTAATCTCGTGCAAAATTATGTTGCTGAAGATAATTTGGTGGGATTTCTTTTACTACTTTCACAGTCATTGTCAAAATTAGAGATTATTCTTTTTATTTTATTGTAAAACCATTGATGCTTTTTTTCTCTTCACACTTTGAGCCAGCCTCTAGATTTACCTTTAGCCTAAGACTTGAATTAAATTTACTTTGTATTTTAACATTATAATTGTATTTTAATGTTTTTTTTTTATGTATGTAGACTGAACCTCCATTAAATACCCCTGAAAACAGAGAATACACTGCCGAAATAATGTTTGAGTCATTTAATGTTCCTGGCTTATATATTGCTGTTCAGGTTTGTAAACTTTATACATAATCTTAGTATTCTTTATTAAAGAATTATTTGTTTTCTATTATTCAATATCTCCTTTCAAATTTAACAAAGCTTGCCATTTAGTGTATTTTTAGAAATATTTTGTTTTACTTCATAACATTTGTGTGTCTCTGAAAAAGGTTTATCAGGGATAAGTTTTTTCCCCCCTTTCAGATGTGATGAATAATTAGCTTTATCATTTTCATTGATAATGAAAGTAAAAATTTTATTTTACATTATTGCTGATCGGGTCTAATTCTGAAAAATCTATTAACACAGCTGATAGTCCTAAGCTAATTGGAAAAAAAAATCAAGTTTGCTAACAAAATTTTTTAACAGAACTCTACTATGAAAAATTAACTTATGCCTGAAATTTATAAGCATCTAAAAATGTTTATTGCTCATCTTATTTTGGTGGCAATAATAAAATGACAGGTAATAAGTTTATGTTAACATTAGTGTTATATTATCTGAAAAAATTATATTGCCTTTGAAAATAAATGCTTTTTAAAAATTATTCTGGAAAAAAAATTGAAGCCAACATTACAACTTTAAAGTTGTTATATAATGAAATGCTTTTGCAAAAGATCAATTTATGTTGAAGAAACTGATTAAATGAAGTTGATAGAATTATCTATTCCCCTCTACACAATATTTCAATACTTTTGTTTTAAATATTTTAGGTTGCTTAATTTCCAAATTTCTAATATATATAGAATCAAAAGTTATATACTATTTTATGTATTTTTTTAAAATTAAATTTAAAACAACTTTTTGGTTGATAAAAAAAAAAGTAATTGCACTTTGATTTTCTTCATAAGAATTTTCACTTATTAATCCCATGCACATCCAAATTATTAATAAATTATAATTATTTGCTTATAGGCTGTTCTAGCTTTGGCTGCCTCTTGGACTTCAAGACAGTTAGGTGAACGTACTTTAAATGGGCTTGTTATAGATTCAGGTGACGGGGTTACACATTGCATTCCTGTGGTAAGTTGGGATTATAATAATTATTGATTGATTGATTGATTCCAATATCATTCTTAATTATGTATCTTTTTTTCCAGGCTGAAGGATATGTAATAGGTAGCTGTATTAAGCACATTCCTATTGCTGGACGCAACATCACTTATTTTATTCAAAGTTTGTTGAGGGAACGTGAAGTAGGAATCCCTCCTGAGCAGTCACTGGAAACTGCAAAAGCAATTAAAGTAAGCAGATTTGTATTTTTATCATACAACAATTAGTTTGTATTTGTCAAGTTTGTATGTGTTTCTTAAAATGGAGTTAAAATGTTTTAAAATTTCTAATTTCCATGACAACTGTTTTTCTTTTCTTTGTTTTTTTCTGTTAAGTTTATTTTTATAAAAGGCCATGTTTTTAAATTTTTACATGTTACTAATGATTATTTTTATAATTTAATTTGATAAAATATGTATTTTGTATTTATGTATATATATTTTGATAAAAAGTAGTGGATAGAGGATAAAAAGAAGCAAAACAATGTTAAAAGTAACATTCCCTCTGAGTTACAAATAATATTTTGAAATATTGTTATTGCTTAATTTTGAAATATTGCTTAAATTTTGAAATTCTGCATGCAATTTTTTTTTAAAAATAAAAAATGAATTTTTTTAGTTTCAAAAATTTGATGTAATTAAAAAATTTTTTAAATTTCAATTATGTGTATGTAATAAACAATTAAGTTAAATGTTTAAAATTATAATTTACAGATGAATCCTAATTCTGTTTTGTTTTTCTAATGTTATATATTATATAATTTTTTTTAAAGAAAAAACACTAGTTTTTCTACAAATAAAAAAAGTGTTCACGATTGTCTGTTACCCAACACAATGTGAAAAAAAATTGCGGAAAGCGTTGGTTAAATGCTTGTATCTTTTCAACAAATCAGTATCTAAATTCTTCAGATAAATTTAGATTTTGAGAATATCAAATTTGAAGTCAGTTTTGAAAATATATAAAGTTCCTTAATATTTTTTTTTTAATATAAAAGCACCCTTTTAATGTATGACAATGTACAGTGCTCCAAAGAAAGAGACCACCCTGGATAACTTTTGATCTAATGATCAGATCTTTATGTGCTAGGACTTATTATTAAGGATTTGAGGAGGTGACCTCAAATATGCTAGTTGATTAGTGCAGGCAATATTTTCAGTTACAAAATTAGACACAAAAAACGTACTTTCACGGAATAAACATACTTTTTTTCTTATGAATTTGATATTTGCCCCCCAAAATATTGAGAGAGTTGCAATCTGAGAAAAATGATCCCCATAGTTTGATGGGGGAGTGATTAATTGTTTGAACCCCTTAATGTTAATTTTTCTTTTTACATATTTCACCATATCTCTAGAACTTTTGAAGCGAATTTTTAAAAAAAATTTAGGAAGTCAGGGGTGATTGTGGTCTGGGGATACCCCGGAATTCCGGGTTTTTTGTATTATCGTTCCGGGTATAAAATCGGGAGCTTTGCCTTTCAGTTTCATCAAAAAATCGTAAATTGAATAGAAGGTTCGCAAAATAGCAATAAACGCTCTTTTGTAGCAACCCTCAGACAAGGATTCGTACTACGCTGGTCCGAGGCTAGGGGGAAGGGGGTGAAGAGTGTGAGAGAGGAGAGGAAGAATTCGTTTCTTCTCCTTTTGCTTGTGTTGGGAAAGGCATGACGCTGGAGGTTGGATTGGGGGACAGGAGAATGTGTGACGCTGTTACGGGGAGGGATTGGGAAAAGAAAATCTTTACTGCTTGGCGAATTTTTTGGAATTAAAAGCAGAGGCTGTAGGTGTAGGGCTGTAGATTTTAGTTGCGTGCTGCACTACTTGTCAGCATGTGTTAAAATTTTAACTGCCGAAAGATTTTCCTCGTGCATATTTTGTGTTGAATATTCGCCATGCATTTTTAAAGTAATTTCGTTAATCGCATTTTTTAAGTACATGTAATCATGAAGTTCTTAACAGAAAAAGATGACATTAGCGATCTAGAAAAAGACTGCAAGAATAAGTTTCGTTTTGAATGGTTAATTAAAAAAGACATTTTTGAAGAAGAAATCAACGTGTGGTGCCGCAAGATTGATACACCAGGTACATGTTTCTGTATTGTGTGCAATACATCAATCAAATATCACAATGAAGGGTTTAAATCCTTGATGAATCATTCTGGAACAGTTGTGCATAAGAAATGTCGTCAATCTGTTAAAAATTCCCAGATTTTAAATTCCCTTTATCCTGGATCAGAAAATCTGACTCATACTGATGAATCACATACTGTCGATTTGGTCACTCGAAAATCTAGGGCTGAAGCTCTTGTTCTATCATTTTTGGCTGAACATTCAATTCCTTTTTCTTTAGCTCCACAAATTGTGGAGTTAACTAAAACGTTATCACATGATACCAGGGCCTTAAATGCATTAGACATCAGTAGAACAACAGCATCTTATAAGCTAAAATATGGACTTGCAAAAACAATTAAAGAAAATCAGTATGAAGTTTTAAAGAATTCTTTTTTTTTCTCTCAACATTGATGAAAGCACTAATAGAGCCTCTGAGAGTATTTTAGCTGTACTCGTTAGATACTTTGCTGAGGACCAGCACAAAGTGATTTTGCGACATTTAGCTTCAATTAAATTGCCTGCTTGTAATGCAGAATGCATTTATAATTCTATTGTTTCAATTTTCAGGGAAAATGGAGTGCCATTTTCAAATTTAACAAGTGTATTAATGGATTCCTGCAATACAATGCGTGGGGAAAAAAATAGTGTTGAAACTCAAATTAGATCCATCAATGCTCCACATTTGTTGGACATAGATGGAGAAACATGCCATATTGCGAACAATTGCTCAAAACAATTGACTGGGCCATTTTTGAAGCATTTGGAAATTTTATGTGACAACATATATTTTGATCTTAAGAGTGCTGATAAAAGGGAATTATTTTTCCAAATTTGTTCAGTTCTTCAGATGAAGTTACTGAAACCTTTAAATAGACCTGACCACAGATGGCTCTATATGCTTCAAGTGCTTGAACGTCTACAATATTTATGGGATGCTCTTTTAATATTTTATTTTTCGTGGGTTGGATTGGACAAAAAATTGTATGAAAATGATATTAAGGAAGTTTTTTCTAGAGGACAACTTTCTAATGAAGAAATTAAAAGTCTTCAAGATATTCAATTACAACTGGAAAAGAAGCATCTCACTGATGATGGAAGAAATAGGAAAAAAAGAATCATTCAAAGACTTTTTGTTGAGCAGAGAAAGACATTATTACAAATTGGTATTTATCAAGCTGTTTTGCCCCATTTTAATAAATATGTTAAATTATTTCAATCAAATGAATGCCTATTACATGAACTACATGTTCAAATGTTTAATCTGACTAAGCAGTTCTTTGCCTTTTTTTTGAAGCATGAGCTTTTGTGCAACATTAAATGTTATCAGGATGTCTTTAAAATCGACCCCACAGATTCTAAAAATTATTTGCCTGACAAACTCATTTTCTCTGGAATGAATGCTGCAGATACCAGTAAGAAAAAAAATTCTACTATTCAGGACTTCTTAAAGGTGTTGTATTTACTGCTTGGCGAATTTTTTGGAATTAAAAGCAGAGGCTGTAGGTGTAGGGTTGTAGATTTTAGTTGCGCGCTGCACTACTTGTCAGCACGTGTTAGAATTTTCACTGCCGAAAGATTTTCCTCGTGCACGTTTTGTGTTGAATATTCGGCATGCATTTTTAAAGTAATTTCGTT